>NC_142352.1:38340037-38597537 GCF_059441175.1 Urocampus carinirostris
GGTAACATTCAATTGACGCGCAGCGACCATGTTTGAGCACCCAACGTGAGTCTGGGATTCCCCTGGAATGAAAGCGTGTTATTTCGCCGAGCACGGCCCGGGAATGGCTCGATTAACTGCCCGCCACCGCAGAGGCCTCATTGAGTTCCAAGTGTGGTGACTGCTTTGAATTAAGCCCGACGAGCTACAACACGCCTCCAAGATTGCTTATGGAGTCTTCCAGGATTGGAGTGGCAACAGAAAACCTCATTCACACTCTTCCTTTCCTCCCCCTAATGCGTGTCGTCCCGCTACCTGATGCTGGTCCTCTTTCAAAAAAGTGCTTCCTCTACTTGCTTGGACATGATCCATCACTATGGGGGAATACAAAACAAACTGCGTATTTACCTTAGGATAATGGGGGAAGAATGGACCTGTGGTCAGAGAGGTAAAACAGGTGCCTTCAGAAGATGCCTAGTGCAAAACCTTCAAACAAAATAGCAATGAGAAGGAGAGGGGGGGAGGCATATGGGGGGACGACACAGAAAGGCAAAGCAGTTCACCACACACGTTCCACACCAACCACCATTCCTTGCGTTCACGTTAAATAAAGCAATAATTATTGAATTCTGTTCGAATGAGTAAGATGCTGGAAAGTGAACAATGGGAACATAATTGCAGAAGGGAGGCAATCAATGTAGACAGTAATTTGGGCCAATGCTGATTGTTTATGCTTTGGCGTGTGACTATATGTGTGTGCGCATTTTGTGTTGCATTATCTATAGTGTAGCGTGGATGTACTGCAGATTCTTCTCTTCGATAAAATAAGGGGGACATCCAAAAGTTACTAATCACTGCATTGCTGACTCCAATCATACACCCAACTATCACTTATTGACCTAAAAGTCTTGCTCAAATAACAGTATATATTAGGCCTGTTTTGAAATAATTGAAGTAAAATAATATGTAGTACATATATAATTTTGTTACGCAATAACTAGTAATAGAAACCATTTACAAAAAAGGGCTTACATTTATAATACATTTCTAAAATAATTTATTTTACTACTATGTTGTTACAACGAGGTAATAACAGTAATTATTAGAAGTTAAGTCAATCACTAAAAAATCACATTTACTCGAAAATCACAATGATCCATTACTAGTGAGCTATTTTAAGAAGACCTCCAATTTTTATGTCCATCCATCCATCCATTATCAGCACCGCTTATCTTCAGTAGGGTCGCGGGGGTGCTGGAGCCCATCTCAGCTGTCTTCGGGCAGTGGGCAGGGGACACCCTGAACTGGTGGCCAGCCAGTCGCAGGGCACACAGGGATAGACAATCCGCTCGCTCATTCACAACTAAGGACAATTTGGACCGGCCAATTAACCTGACAAGCATGTTTTTGGAATGTGGGAGAGGAAACCCAAGCAAGCATGGGGAGAACAGCATGGGGAGAACATGCAAACTCCACACAGGAGGTTCGATCCCATGCCCTTAGAACTGTGCTGCACACGCGCTAACCACTACGCCGCCGTGATGTATTATTGAATAATGACAATATAGAATGGTCTTTCACTCAACTGCAATTCTGTGTTTTTATTTGTAGCTCTATAATTGGTATTTTGTTTTAGTTTATATATATATATATATATATATATACAGTGCATCCGGAAAGGATCAGAAGTCTAGACAGAGGCCTTCACAAAAAAATGTCAACGGGTAGATACGTCCAATTTGTTGGCGATAGAGAGCATATTCGTCTGTTTAGCCAGTCACAACGCAGAACACAATGTACAATGAAAATCCGCAAAAGAGCAAAACTGCGATAGGTAAACCGCGATACAGTAAGGAATTACTGTATAAACTCCCTCCGAAATTTTTGTAGCAAAGCGCTGCGTAAATTCTTCCGTGGCTTTGTGTTTGGCACTCGCTGCTTCCTGATTGTAATTCCTGGCTTGGTCACACAACAATTTCTTGCTTCCTTTCAATTTTCATCATTCTCCTTTTTTTCCCCAGACTTTATACCCTTTCCCAAACTCATGGCTAATGTCACAAAGTAACAAAAAAGTGATGCTTTTAATTGGATTAAATAGACCTGATCAAAATGAACTTGCTGTGGAATACATGTACTTTACAGGTATAACCTAGTGTGCAATATCAGATGGCAGGGAGCGGTCTCTAGGTAGCCTCTGGGACTGCTCCTGAACTGGATTTTCTTTCGTAAAGCGAGCAACATTTTTGGTAAAGAATAATCTTGTATATGGAAATTCTCTTGTGTAGACTGTAGAAGTGCTCATAAAAAGAGGTGCAACTGTATCTACAATGTGCATTTATAATTAGATACTTCTTAACTCACTCGATGCCAGATGTTTTTCTTCAATTTATAGAGTAGACAAAGACCAAAACACTCCTGCCATCAAATTGTAATTAATCACACTGTACTTATTCAAAGAGGCTAAATACTTATCAGTGAGCAGCGCCAAACAGTTTATAATTTATAGATATATACTTTTAATAAAACAAGAAAAAAACATGGATTTTACATTTTGACACTCAGGGACAATGCTTCTGAAAACATATTCATAGGTTATGGCATTGAATGGGTTAATGAGCCAGCCCTCCCTTTTGTAACCCGCCACACTGACGACATAACAGACAGGAAGTTATGTCACCAAACGCCAAACCTTAAATAGAAAAAAAAAAAAAACGCAAATTATCAGCAAGCTGTTGCCTTCCTCTGAAGGTAGCTAATTAACCGCTTAACCTCCCAATGCTTTTATGAAACCTGTGCTGGCAGGAGAACGCTGTAGTACAAGGAGTCTGCCTGCAGGGGGTTGGAAGAGTGTGGAGCCAGTAGGGGCACCCAAACAAAGCATTGGTTGCAGACAGCTGACTAAGTACTGGCAATGTACCATCTGGAAGTTGAGGAAAACAACTCAGGACTTGCCTGGCTCTTCTGATTTATCACCCAAAATTGTGACGCAACATCGTACCGCTGAGCTAATTCATGACAGGGCTTACATGTTACGAATATCCTTTACAAAGATTTGAGTAAGGCCGGCTATAAAACAATCTATCAATGAAACTTTACTTTCCGTATCGAGAATTACAAGGAAATATGAGCAAGACACCCAACTGAAACCATCCAAGAATATGATGACACCCATAAAACCTTAATAACACACTCCCTTTCTTCTGGCTATGAAGTGGGGCCGGTAAAGCCACTTTGAATGTGAGTGACATTTAACACGTAAGTGCTGTCATTTTGTGGAAGACAATGTTTGTGATTGTAATGACCAGAATTGTACTAGCCTGTAGGCATGGAAAGCTAAAAATCTAACAGAATCCTTTAGCTCAGGCATGATGAAAACATAAGTACTGTAAGTGTCAAAAACATTTTGCATTGTCACCCGAACACGTCGCTGTCGGCTAAGTCCTAGTGAAGAAAAAAAAAATATGTCTTCTAAATTTGACAGTGTTGTTCACAATCTCACAAAATGTGATATTTGAAAAATAAATATTCAAGCACATTAAATTAGGTTACAACATCAATTGTCTCTGCTCTCAAATGGTGTGAGAGTTCCAACTTAACATGTTAAAAAAATGATATTGATTTCTGTCCGATATCAGTCTGTAAAAAGTATACGTTTTTGGGGGATTTTCAAACAAAAAACTTATATGCAGAACATTTGTTAAAACAAATATTTCCTTTGCTTTCAATCCAGCAACTTCTGGATCTTGCATGCAGAGACAACATGATCAAAATAAATTTTTGTCTGAAAAATATCCATTTGTGTTAGTCATTTAAACTTGAATGTGAGAGGAGCATGATTAATGGTAAGAATGTCAACATGGATTGACTAGAGGGACCAGGATTGTCCAAATTCAAACTGAGTTGCATTTGATTTAGTTGAAAAAAATAAAAAAATAAAAATAAAAAAAGCATGTATTTTCTTATGTTGTCTCCCTACATTTGCCCCATTAAAACGATATTTTTTGTTCCTCTTGTGGCCAACATTCAAATAGCTGGCTATGATTTTCTATACTTGCTTTTCAATAATAACTATGATTTAGCAAGATATTAAATGTTATGCAGTAAAATACTCCTGTAGTGGCTTTCAATGCAAAATGGTCATATTTAGTGCTTGAAAAGGATATATTAATTTAGTATTACTTAAATTTGTAAATATTATATATATTATATTTCAGATTTGGAGTCTTTCAAAACCAGTTAGATGAAATGGTTCCTTTATAAACAACTAGACACTAAACCATAACTTGTACAGGTAAATGCAAATGAGGAAACATTGATTTTCCTATTTAATAATTTGTCTTCATGAATTGGTGAAGTATCAAATTTATGCCTCTTTATTATCATACACAAACAAAATAAAAAAATAAAGCTAACTACACCAATCAGCCGTATTTTTAATCGGGCCTTAAATATTTTTAAACCAACGCAGCCCGCGACTGAAAACGTTTGCCCACCCCTGATCTGAAGTATATATTCAACACCCTTGTTTCACACTAATCCAGTCTGAAGGACTGTTTCAAAAATGTCTTTATCATGTGCCTGAGCAATCTAAAAACTTATGGCGGGTCAAAAATTTTCCCAGGGCCATAATTTAGGTACCTGCAGGACAAATTTCTATTACGTAGACTTTACATTTAAAATCTGTCACGGAGAGATTCAGATCCAAGCCTTTATTGAAATGTCCACATAAAATGAAGAATCAGCGTCATCTTGCCTACTCCTGAATCAGAACTTGTGTGTTGCTTAATGTAAACTAGAGGTAAGATTATCGGCCTGAGCATGACCCGAAAGTCGGCAAAAAACAATACTGCTTCTCCTGAGTCCGCTCAAATGAAATATAAAACTTTGGGTTTGTTTGGGGCTCTGTCTCTCGAATCAAGTTAATTGTTTGGGCTTGGGCTGGGTCGGGTATTGAAACTAGTGGACCAGGGTCAGGTTGGGCTGGATTTTTTAAGGCATGATCTTACCTCTCACGTAAATGAAGGCTAAAACGTTTGTGATTGAAGGAGATGGGGCGGATTTGGTAACAAAAGGGTGTTGGATTAACGTGCAAGCAAACACCACTCCAAATGATTAATGCAGTCAATGCGAATTAAATGCAGAGCAGGAACATGACCCAAACACAATTAGTCTGGGCGAACAAACATCACATGGACAAGAATGCAGATTCATTGCAACACGTTCCTCAGCCAATCAGCAAAACTAAATGAAAAGGATTGCCCTCATCTGGATGTGTGAGCCAACCCAGCTGCATGTTGAGCGTCCGCTCCCTGCAGTTCACTGGTTAGCGTGACCCAAAAAGCCCATGGCTGAGGAAGGGGGGAGGCAGGCCAGAAGCCATAATTACAAATTGGCCCATGCGCTTAACTTTGTAGCTGTCCGTACTAGTTGAGCTTGTGTTGTGTGTTTTTGCAAACACAAGTGTAGAAAAGAGACACAGAATCCCGCCTCCTCAGGCTCATACTATCTAGCTTTCACCCCCGGTGTCCTTGCTTTGGTATTGTAAATATTTTATTACTGCTTAATTGGTTGTTGCTTCAGGTTACGTAATAAGGTTGTGGTAGCTGCATGTTTCTTAACTCATTCAGTCCCATTGATGTACAAATACGTTTTCAGAAACGTTGTCCCAAAGTGTTTTTTGGTTTTATTTTTAAAAGGTATAAGTATTAAGCCTCTGTGAATGATTTCAGTACGCCAAATAAAGACGCTCTCTTACTTACGACTTTACGAAAAACGCTAGATACGATCATTTTTTTCAGGCTGTCGAAAAATATCCGGACATTGCTGTAAGTTAGATTCTGTATTGTGTGCACCTTTTTCCGGGTAGAAGACAGTACAATAGTACTTCTTTCCACTTCTACCACTGTGTTGAGCTGTGAGAGGTCACCCAGGATCCACACGGAAGAAAAAAAGAAAAAAAAGCTTCCTCTTCCTAGTTCATGTGTAAACATTCTATACTGTCTATACTATATCTATACTATCTCCAGCATGCTAAGAACTTTGACATATTTATTGTTTTTTAGAAAAAAAAAAGAGTTCCAAGCCCTTTCATCATCGTCGGGGCAGGGAGGTGTGACGTTTTGTGCATCGCCATGGTCACTGAAATTGTGTGGTCATGTCACCGGAAACATCAGGCCTAAAAGGTTATCGAAAACAATAATGCATAAGTTCAGTGTTCTTGCAATAAAATATTATTTTCCAAGCAAAGTGCCCCTGTGTTCATGGAAAACATTGTTTAGATATCGCAGGTATCACAAATGCAAACAAAAAACACTGACGTGAAAGTTTTGCTCGAAATGCATTCTTTCACAAAAACACCTTTTTCAAAAAACAAACATGTTCAACGGTTGTTTACTAAACAATGGTAAAAAATACTTTTTAATGGAAGATAAGGGTTCAAGCTTTATTTTGATTCATCCTCTGCCTATACAGCTACACAAGTACATTTTCTGTAGCCCTTCAAAAATGAGTCAAAATTGCAAAAATTGGCTGGCTCTTCTCATTTGAGAGAGACATTTGGCATTGAACTATCTTGTTTTATGTTCAATTCTTAGCAAAGTGTTGAGAAGCGACCCAGGTGCAATCTTATTAAGAACGTAGATTATGTGTTCAGATAGTGTCAATATTTAAAGCTTGGCTATCTTTATGAGAAGCATTGCCATAGCAAAAGCAACATGGTCTTCGAGAGGTGTCTCTTCTTAAAATTAAAATTAATGAGTGGGGTCGAGTGGAGGTCAGAACACAGAGCAGGTCTATATGTGGGCTTATTTGCATGGAGCGTGAAGTGCTTGGTTGGAGTGAAAGCGGCAGCTGAGGGTTCTTCACGCCATTTGTACGCCAAACACCCACCAGCTCCACCGGTCAGCACTTTTCCGCCGGGAATACACAAAGCTGCAACTTACACGAGTGTTGCACTTGCAATACATGCACTTAATGCGGTCTTTTTTGAAGGAGGGCATTTAAAGTCACACTTAAAAACCAACGCGGGAAATATAACACTACTTCAAAGATTTGTCATGCTCTGTAATTACAACCAGGCTTAGGCAATATTACATATAATGTTTAGGTATTTTAACAATGTAAATATCATCATGTGAATAAATCATGTCTCCATTGTTGTCATTATTTACGTTTTTGCCTTTACAAAATGTTTACAATGTAAAACAGGGTCCCATGGCGAATTCACTTTTTGGTTAAAGCACGTTTAAAGGGACCCTGTGTTTTATTTGACCACTGAAATTCACTGGAATGTGTAGTACTACTGAAAACAAGTGCTACATAGCACAAGGGATAATACAAATCACAGAAACTCAAGGGGAGCAAACGGCACCCTTTTTTCTGTCCATCTTTTCAAGAGTTTTTTTTGGGGGGTAATCATGTCAGCTTCCTCCAAGTGAGTCTCATGTTATGTAAAATAAATACAAATTTATTAAGCTATGATTATTTTAGGAATACAAGTTCATAATACGGTAGTTAATTTATATGTACCTATTATTCAAATCCATAGTTTTTTTTTAATAAATTACGTTTTTTTCACCACTGGGAGGGGCTGAATTATACAATATCCCTTTAATCTTTAAAATTTAAGCTTGCTAAAAAGAAAATAATCACTAAAAAAGGGTTACTTTATGTTCCTAAACTACAGTGATGACATACTCTTAAGGGGTATGTTTTTCAGTTGTTAGAGAATGAATGGCTGGCATAGGCCATTTATTAATGTTCAGTGTGTCTAGTGATAAAAGTTATTTGACTAAATATTCGTGTTCCAACCATTACATAAGTGCACATTTTGTTTTTTTTGACATAACCTTTTTGAGATAAATCATTACATAATGACCGGAAATGACAGCAGTTGAACAATTATTAAACATGTCTTACAATCCAGGCATACAATTCAAACAAAGAGAATAACGCATTGTGCATTAAGGCCACACAAAGTTGCTTTTCAAGATTGTCTAATAGCTTAACACCAACACACATTGCAAACAGCTCAGAATGAAAAAAAAAGACATTTCTATTCCTTTCAAAGAAGGGAAGAATGTTTGAGAAAACAAGAGGGAACAGATCATTCTACCTCAAAGAATAAACTTCCACTTAAACTTATATATAATTTAATTCTGATTTTGCAATATGGAAGCAAAGCGTTGCTATCACGCAAATGAACATTTAAGCAGGAATATTTCTGCCAAAACATGTTTCAAACTTTTACAATTGGGTGAATGTTGTAGGCAGGGCTTTTGCCCGATGCCTGATCAATTTCTTGTTTTCCCTTTGTATCGTCATCTTTTAATCAGTGCACTTGTGCTGACAAATGAATCCGTAAACCACCCCGCCTCTTTTATCCCGTGAGTATTAGCAACTCTGTCACTAATACATACGAGCCTTGCGCCGCAGCGCACATTTATTAGGGGATTCTATTGGGTCTGCTCATTAGCCAATGGTGGGGAAAAACACTATAATTTCACTTTCCATATGAAAGAAACAAAAGTGCTCATTGATCAGGTGGATCAATGCAGGATCAATAAACTAAACCTTCATCATTCCTAGAGCAGTGTAATTGCTGCTGAGATGTGGTTGTCATCACCAAAAATCAAACCCAGGCTCAGCTAATTGGAGGAAGCCGTTTGCTTTTGGTCATGTTTGCAAAAACGTAACTCACAGTCCCAGAAAAGAATCGGGCATGACCACACAGCTGCTCACTGCGGTGAGTGTAAGGAGAGGCAAGACTGCCTTAAGGTTAAAGCATGCCACATTCATCAGGACTTGTCCAGGTCCCTCTCTCTGGAACGGGACACCACCAAAAGGTAGAAAAAGTGCATGTGTTTTGGTCACATTAAAAGTTCACAGAGAAGATTCTGTCTCACTGTTGAACTCAAAATGAAGCCCTTCAAATGAAACATTTTGTTGCTTTAGAACCTTTGATTAGATAATTAAAATTCAGAAAATTTGTATCCATCCATCATCTGCCCGGCTTATCCTCACTTGGGTCACGGAGTGTGCCGGAGCCCATTCAAGCTATCCCCGGTCAGCGAACAGGGATCACCCTGAACCGGTTTCCAGAAGGGCATACAGAGAAGGACAACCATCCACACAGTCACTCATACCAAGGGAGACGTTGGAGTCACCAATCAACCTGCTTGTTTATCGATTGTGGGAGGACACCAAAGTGCCGGGAGGAAACACACACAGGCAAGGGGAGAACATGCAAACTCCGCACAGGGAGGCTGGTAAGTGGTACATCTGCTTAGGAATGTCTCTGCTTATGAAAGTTGCAGGTTACAAAGTACCTGAACGAGATAATATTGCCTGTAGTTACCAAGGTATTTCAGGATACGGAGGCAAAAATGCAATACAGTACGTTTTTTCTATTAGCTGCTCTGAGACTTTCCCAAACGTAAACAAAATGGCTATGGCTTGAGATCTGCCTGGCAACCTAGTGTGCATGTTTACTCTCAGAATGTTCTTTGTGTCACTGTCACATTTCCAAGTTCAGAGTTCAGGAACCAGGGGGAGGAGGGGTTCCGGCAAGATAGCGGAAAGGAGGACTCAGCGGCAGTAGCTCAGGAGGTAGAGCGCTCGTCTTGGGATCAAGGGATCCCAGTTCGAATCCCGGCTCGTCCATGTTACATGTCAAAGTGTCCTTGGGTAAGACACTGAACCCCTAATACCCCCAATAAGCAAGTTAGCGCCTTACATGGCTGCAAGGCCGCTATTGGGAAATGTGGAGCACATTGTAAAGCGCTTTGGGAAGTCATTGACTTGAAAAGCGCTATATAAATGCAGATCATTTCATTTCATTTCATTTCTCAGCCATCATTCAATCAGCCCAAAGTCTCGGAATTTGGGGAAAGGAATCACCCAGAAAAAGTGTTATATAAATATAACGATAAAAAAGCCTTACAAAGAATTAGCTTTTTTTTTTTTTTTAATTAAACAACAAACATCTCGACTTGAGACTAGTGTTTCAGTTTACTGCTACTTTTTCTTGAAGCGAGAATAAAAAAAAAACTGCTCCAAAAATGCATTTCCTTTTTTTTTTTTTAAAGTTCGCCACATCTAGTTTTAAACAACTACTTGTTTCTTTTTTTTTTAATACATATTCAGGCGACAGATTGTGTTTTGCGCATAAAAAGAGTCAAAAGGTTAGCATGTATGAAATGTGTCCACCTCAGACTGAAAGATAATCTCACAAGACAATTTTATATGGAATAAGACCAATGGGACCTTTGACATTCTTTAGTCAGGCAGGGGAAAAGTCAGGACAGAGAAAGCAATTGTCACAAGCAAAACTTGTGACATTTAGTTAATGTCCATTAAGTCAACAGTTTGTTCCCTGACTTCCGACTGAGGCACGGCTCAGGAGCTGCAGAGTAGTCGAGGGCTATTTTTTTTGTAAGAGCAGTGGAAAAGCAACAAGGTAACGTCTGATAGATATCTCACAGGCTGGCATGGTACACAGGCCGACAGCACATAAAGCGTTCAAACTGCAGTTCGAAGACGACCACTTTGCCCCCTTCCTGTTTATTGATTACACGGCGCTCCTGTTGGGTAATTGTGCAGTAAATCAAGCGTGGCGAGCACTAATCTCAACCCCGGGAGGAAAGTGTTAAAGGTAAAACCTGCTGAAAAGTGCATAATGATGGCGCAGTATTGAGTATCGATGGGAATTCTGGCTCTTTTTAGAGAACGGCTCTTTTAGCTGGTCTCACTGTTAGTTCTTAAGATGTTTTTAACAATATATTAGAAATACTTAAAAACATTATGCACCAGATTAATTAATTCTAAAAATGTATTCTGCTATTATATTACAGCGGTGGGCCGCAAGGGCCCTTTTTACTGGCCTTAAAAGCATGTGAATCAAATAATATTAATTCTATTCTATGAATTCTATAGTATCTATCTATTTATCTATTTTGTCCATAAAAATAATCCAAATTGTCAGCTTCCTTTCATTGCCTCTTTCCCGGTTGTGCTAATTCAAGATGTGTGCTTTTATATTTAAACATTTAACCCATCACATTTCAGAGTTACTTGTTGCAGGGTCAGTAATCTGCCCAGAGGCCTGCACAAATACTTCTGAAGGCCATGAGACATAACATCAGTGTTGGATAAACGTGTTGGTTTAGCATATCAGATTTAGAGTTGGTGGGGCCAGTGCCTGCTAGCAAGCCTTGGGAAACGTCACCTGTTTCACAAACTATGATTGGTTGGGGATCGTAACAGAAGTATTACAACGGAAAGGTAAAAAAAAATACCTGTGTCACTGCTTCTGTCGAACACAAACTTCGAATACAAACTTAAGCCAGAAATACAACCGGGCAGGCTTGACATTCAGTATTAGCTTTGATGGCGATTGAAAATAACTTGACGAAACTGAAACGCACTGATTCTGAACGCCAGAATTATAAATAAGTAAATATTGAGGAAATACAGAAGGATGGAATTGGAGCACAAATAAAAAATGAATTTTGGTGCGTAAAATGGGACTAAATTCCTCCATAATATTTCAATTTGTTGAGGTTATTATTGATGCATTTTGTAAAATGTGTCACTGCTGTAGCTTCAGTAAATGTATTAAAGACATTAAATAGTAATTGAGGGTTGGATTGATTCAGCCTTCTGGAGACCTAGGTGTGAAACATACGGCCCAACACTGCTTTATTTTATAATAGCCTTTATTTTTCAACAATAGAGGGAACTTTTACCTAATTTAAACTTTCAAATTGTTTATACAAAGCAAGCAACACAGAGAGGAAGCCACTTGTATTGACCAGTCACGAGCACCTTCGAAAAAGAGGGAGAGAGAAAGAGACATCGAGAAAGAGACAAAAAGAGAGAAAAGGGAGAAAAGCGTGAGACGGAGAGAAAAGGGGAACACAAAAAATAAAATGAGAAAATTAGAGAGAGAAAAAGATAGAAAAATAAAGGGGAAAAGCATGATTAAAAAGAGAGATATTAAAGGAGAAAGAGAATGACAGATAAAAAGATACCGAAACATGGAACAAAAGAATAAGAATAAAAGAGAGAGAAAGAGAAAATAAGAGATGAAGAAAAATAGAGGTAAGGAGAAAAATAGAGAGCAAGAGAGAACAAAAAGAGAGGATGACAGAGAGATAAAGAAAAACAAAAGAGAATGACAGAGAGAGAAAACAATGAGAATTAATGAAAAATAAAGGGAAGGCGTATGTATAGAGCGAGATAGAATGAAACAAAGAGTATAAGAAAAATAGAGACAGAGAGCAAAAGTAAAAATATACAGAGCGACAGATTCGAAAGGGAGTCGCCACTCGTTATTCGCTCTTATAGCCGCTTTGTTTGCGAACGTCCCATCACTCGTGTTGAACCAGTAGAGAGCCCAGGCAGGCTCCTCCCCTTTCACTTTTCTCCCACAGCGTGCGACCCAAAGCAGAAAGAAAGAGCGCTTGGCAAGACGAGCAATGGCAAGCGTCTTCAATTTCCAAGCACCTCGCGCTCCCTCACTCGCTCTCCCAGTCCCTGTCAGTGCATTCCCCAGCAAAACGCCGGGGGCGCCATGCTTGTAAAAACCCACAACCTTTTTAAGGGCTTCTTGTATTTACAAAGGGAGGCATGTCGGAATCAAAGGCATTACCACATGACACAACACATTAAACACTTGGCAGATTGAGAATTTATAGACTCAAAAGAGAGAGCGAAGTGGGTAAACAGGAGCCATTAGATTGTTGGAGGAGTTGAACTTACCTAAAGAGAGCAAAGTAAGCAGCGACGGAGCCGCCCTCTAGATTTGCCTTCCCCGCAGCCCATATGGCTCACGCAGTCTTACTCCAGGTGGAGACAGCTATCATTTTTCCATCAACTTCCTGTTTCTCTGGTCTCCCCACACCCCTTCCCTCCTCGCCGCTCTCTCACTCGCAGCTGCACAACTTCATTTTCGGTGCCAGGTTTGAGGAAATACTAAGCTCTGCCTTTTACCCATCTTCGGAAATAGCTCACAAGCTGCAGGGTCTCTCCTTTTCTTCCTCCTCCCCTCCACTGTTATCCTCCTGCCCTTGGGTTGCAGCTCGCCCCAATATTGCCTCTGTTTTGAATTCATCTTCATCAGGGGTCTCAAACTCCATTTACTTGTTAGAGTTTAGATATGTGGTTCTCATGCCTGTCAACCTGTACGTTTTTTCCGTACAAATTATGTTTATTATGCATTTTAAGACGTGTACGACGTACGAGAAAATCTGTACGGAAAAACGCAAATTTGTCAATGATAGGTACCATCCGGTATACACCGACTATCACGAAAGGGCAAATCAATCAAGTCTAACGAGTTTGCCGCAGACACCTCTATGTCAGTATCGTTTTTTTGTTTCAAACGAAGCGTGCGGTTTGATGCTACTGTGCGCATGCTTCTGCTGCCTGGGGATTTCCCATCATGCATCATTCCGGGAAAAAAATAATGGTGTAAGATTATTTTGTATTTTTTATGGGAAAATATGACAGTTTGTACGGGCATGGAGCCGTGGAGGTTGACAGGTATGGGTTCTCAACTGGTCTGACTTGACGACACACTATTCCACCCTCATGACAAGTTGCGACCTAAATGAGACAATAATCCAATTCTCAAATGTATCGAATGAAAGAATTTTGCAGTTTAAAGCAGAACTAGAATATATTCACATTTTTATTTTTTCCCCAAAAACAAAATGACCAGAAAACCTACATTGCATGTTAGCGACCCCTAAAACGGCTTTAAAATACATACTATAAGAAGTTTGTACCCAAAATCTAAAAATAAAAAAAGTCACTTAGCAACAATGATTACTTAATTGTGTAGGTAATAAAAATAGCAATACACTGTTGTGTTAAACAAGAACTATTCTAATTTCTAAACCATTTAAGGTACAGTACCTTTACGCAGTGCTTCATTGGCAAACATTCACAATATTTCATATTTTTCAAATATTTCCTTTTTCGACTCAATCGTTGTTGTCAGTTTTCAATTCTTCCTTCCCCTTTCTCGGGACCGATTATTATGGGCAGAAAAGGGATATAAAAAACAAAATCACAATAAAATTAGTTTAGATCCCTCTTAAACACAATTGGAATGGCGCAGATTGACAAAAAGTCTAATGTGTAATTGACCCTCAGTTTTTTCTTCATCTTGGCATTATTTGCCAGGTCAAAACCCGCGACCCACTGGAAACAGGTATGTGACCCAACTGTGGGTACCAACCCGCAAGTTGACAATCACTGGTTCAGATGAGGTTGGGCCAAGAAAAGCATTGCTCAAAACATTCCACTGTTCTAGAATATCTCAAAAATACACACAATAGGAAGCAAAACTGAAAAACAATTAACATTTAACTAAATTAACCAATCAGTGATAAAATAATCCATAACTTGCTTGAGATACACTAACATTGACGGGACAGTGTGTATTTTTTTTTCCACAAGAGGACACTGCATTGAGAAATGCAACTGAAAAAAAAGCTACAAAGTCCAAACTTTTTGGGGGTACCCTCATCAGCAAGATGGGCCAACAATCATGTCAGCTCCCACACTGGAAAGCCTTATGTTATGTAAATTAAATACAAATTCATCTACAAAGAGTGTAAAAATAATGTACATTTGAATGACAGTTCATGTATGTTTGCTTAATATTAAAACCAATAGTGTATTTTTTTTAAATTGATGTTTTTAACACGAGGAGGCACAATAATACACACTATCTCTTTAAGAATTATTATGAACATAAAGAATCAATCATCCATCCTCAATAAATTAATCTGCATTTCTTGTGGGCTGCACTTACATTAAAGGGACAGTGTGTAATATTGGACCACTAGAGGTTGCTGTACTGTGTAGTGCAATTAAAAACAATTAAAAACTAGAGATTAAAACGCACAAGGAAAAATAAAAACAATGGGAAAGTGACCAAACCACAGTTTTTTTGCCAGACCTTTACTGACTTTTTTGTCTTTAGGGTACTCGATGGTGGACATTATGTCAGCTTTGTCTAGGCAAGGCTCATGTTATGTGGCGCGAATGCAGATATGTAGACATACAAATGCATGTTTATATCATGTATTTTTTATGAATGAATTGTTTCTAGCACTAGGAGTCACCACCTAGTTATATGCAATGTGCCTTTAAACTTCCATATTAAGGCAGGGAGCTCAAACCATTATCCCATGGGCTGCCATTAGCCCCTCAGCCACAAGTTTGTAGATTCTACACGGAGCCTAAAAATACATTGATGAATGGAATATGATATTTTTAAGTCTTATTTCGCTCCTATCTGTTCTTGCAGTGCGAATAATAGGGTAGTTAATCCTGCAGATCCGACTCCAATTGATTAATCAGCACACGCGGACAATCAAATAAATGATTAATATGCCTCGGTCCTGCGGTCGGACAGTTACCCCCCGAAACCGTCAGTAATAATTCAGTAACCTTTGGCAGACCACAGGCTGCAGCTAGTCAGGCTCACTCAGCATCAGCTTTCTGATGTCAAGCAGGACTTTGAACTCTCAGCACACAAACGAAGACTGAAAACAATCTGCAGTCTACTGCCGCTCTGTTGGGCCAATAATGGCTTCTTGACTCATCAGGCTCATGCATCATAAACAATACAAAGAGGTGGAGCAAGACATTATCTTATTACTGTAAAATCAGTTGTATTCTTACAGGTTTTGGGGAAAACCTTTTTTTACGTGACTATGCTTGATAGAAGTGGTTCTCTACCAGTGTGGTGTAGCACACTAGTGTGCGGTGACACCTCGTCAGGAAATATTTGAAAAATAAAAAAATGAAAACTAGGTTTGAATTTGATTGCTCTCCTGTAGGAAATGCATCCAGAGAACATTTGTGTTTCTCTTTCTCACCTGTTTGACTATTACTAACCTTATTCTTCCTTCCATAGAGGTCGGTGGGCAGCCAATTTTATCATGCTCCTCCTTCGCAACTGTTATAAATTAAGGAAAGCGCCAGAAGCAAGAAAGAGTACCCTTTGACACCGGAATAATTATGATAGGGAATATATAATGAGATATACATATATTACACCAAATCTTATCTGGGCTGTGCAGACCCTGTATGCCCGTTGCTAGAGTTTGGTCCGCATTGCCAGCAGTAAGTTGGATTTGTTTCCAGATGGAGTAGGACTCTGCCAAAGCTGCCCTTTGTCACCGATTCAGTTCACAACTTTTATGGACAGAATTTCTAGGTGCAGCCTTATCGGGGAAGGGGTCCGGTTTAAAAGCCTCAACATTGGATACATGATTTTTGCAGATAATGTGTTGCTGTCGGCTTCCTCAAGCCGTAGTTTTTAGCTCTCACTGGAGCAGTTTACAGTAGAGTGTGAAGTGGATAGGATAAGGATCAGCACCTCCATGTCCGAGACCATGGTTCTCAGCTGTAAAAGGCTGGCATACTCCTTCCAAGTTGGGGATCAGATCTCTGAGTTTTGTTCACGAGTGAAGGTGGGAGAAAACAGTAAATCGATGCAGCGTCTGAAGTAATGCGGATCCTATAACGGTCCGTCATGGTAAAGAAGGATCTGAGTAGAAACGCAAAACTCTTTGTTTACCGGTCGATCTACATTTTTACCCTCACCTATTTTCATGAACTATGGGTCATGATTGAAAGAAAAAGATCCCGGATACAAGCGGCTAAAATGAGTTTTCTATACAGAGTGGCAGGGCTCTCCCTTAGAGATAAGGTGAGGAGCTCAGTCGTTCACAGGGGACTCAGTGTAGAGCCACTGCTCCTCTGAATTGAGAGGAGCCAGTTGGGATGTGTTCTGGGCATGTCTCACCGGCAGGAGGCCCCAGGAGCGATCAAGGACACGCTGGAAATACTACATCTCTAGGCTTGCCAGGGAACGCCTCGAGATCCCGTCAGATGAAGTGGCTGGGGATAGGGAGATCTGGGCAGCTTTATTGAGGCCACTGCCCCCATGACCCCACCCCAGGCAATGAATTAGGTGGATGTATATTATATATATAAAAATTTAACAATTATGATATAAACACCTTCCATTTGTATGTCTCAATGCAAATCCATACATAAACACAAAGTGGTCTTCCCATTTTCAAATCCCTTATAACATACTGGAGACGTGGTCTTTGTATTACGTTTGACCAGCTGGCTTTCACAATCAGCATGTGCAGCTGTCCAATGTGACAAATGTTCACACCACAACACAGGTACATGCTGACTTGTGCTCACCATGACCACGCTAGAACCCTGAGCATACGTTAACCTCTAAATTGGGATAGTCAATACACCTTAATAGTTGCAGGGCACGCACCAAAAGTTATACTGAGTAAAATGGCTTTTAATCCGTGGTGTTGTTTTTGCAGAATCCCACTCCCCCACAAAAAGGGTTTATCCAAACATCACTCCTCACTTTCATCTCTCCTCTTGTTCAAATGTTTATGAATCAGCTGCACAAATATTTATGTGGAGAACCAGAAAAATGGCTAGTCTGGGTTCTATCTCTGCCCGCCTTCCCACCCTCCCTTCTTCTCGTGTTTGCGTGTGCACGAGGGATGCCACAGATGCGACATGTCACGGCTCCAGGCTTCATCCATCATTTCTACTCTGTGGCAGGCTATCGTGCAACTTAGGACAAATGCTGAGTGGGCCAGTACAAGTTGAGAGTTCAGTTTGAAAACAATTAAAAAAAAACACAGTGGCACACTGAAGTAAAGTCACTTAATGTCACAGTACGGTCAATGCAATATGAAGACCGGTTTAAAGCGCAAGTATTAAGACCACCAAAGTTACATAGGATGATTGTAATGCCCGATTTTATTTTTCCTCAAACTGCAAGCAATCCCGAAAGACAACATTAGCACTGCTGCTAGGGCTAACACAATCTCCAAGTTAAGCTGCCTGGTCTACTTCTATCTCACACACAAGGGTTATGTACGTTTCCCTCGAAATATCCCAAGTCATGATTTGAGTTTTATTTTTTTATTTTTTTTTTTGCCATCCATCTTTTAAAGACAACGTTAAGCGTACTGTAAAGGATTTGAAAAAATGTATATTTGCTGACGCCCTCATCTAGCTTAAATTATCATTACAGCCTCTGTCAAGCTGTTTGTGTGGCATGTGGAAGTACATGTATTTCTTAGACGCTCTTGAATAAACAATTCTTTTGTCATACTTTTAATGTTTGGGTTGGCATTTCGACTGTATTTGAAACGTCCTTTCCTGACTTTCACCATTTTCATGCAGCTAAGATGAAAACATAGGAATCAATTTAAAAAAACATAACATATTGCATGGCAATGACACACGTCCAATTATATACCTAACTTCAAAATGTGAAAACATGGGTTGCCGATATACACTGTGACACGCTCAAATGGATGCATAAATGCCCATTAACAAGGCTTTACCATCAAGATAAACAACTAAATAAATAATACAACCTTGGTCAATACACTCCATGGCCTGTTTCCCTTTTAACTCACCTATCTGTGTCTACCAACAGGACACACAATGGGATCGGCCAAGAGATTCTGGATCCATGCTGTGTAATTGCTCCCCTTAGCCCTGACCTCTGATCCAGATCACTTTGATAAACAGCATCACTGTTAAACTGGGAAGTGGGCAAATATTCTTCTAATGACCCTCACCACTACAAACCTAGATGAAAACAGTGACCAGTGTGGTATCAATCGTTTTGTTTTTTTTGCTGCCCTTGACCGACTCGATTAGTTTCCCCCTTTTTTAATCTGAGGGTTAGATCCTAAAAACTGCGGTGTCTGGTGGAGGGACTATTTTTAATCTGACAGGCCAGCAGACTTTTACTGAGAAGCATTACATTAACGAGGAGATAACCGAGCAATGCTCAGAAGGAAATATCTTTTCAACGGCATCTTGACTGCCTTTCCATGTACACATTGTACGCTCTGAGCTGCCATTAAAAAAAGGGCAGGCTTAATCTAAAACGTGCAGAATGTGGATCTTGCAATCTACACTCCAGATAATTAAAAAGATAAGTTGTTTCAAGCAAGAGTAAAAGCAATTGGACCCTTTTTATTTTTTTATTTTTTGCCATCGCGCAACGTGAGCCGTGGGACAACAAACTCGACGTTAATGCAATGCTGCTTGTGTTTGCGCAAGCTGTACAGTAAGGGCGCATAAAACGTGTGTTTTTTTGTGGGCAGGGGCGGGCGGGGCCCGGCGGGGTGATAGTGGTGAGCTGGCTTGTCGATCGATGCAGTGATTGGCAGTTAATGGCTTTTCCTGTTCTGCCTTGGTAACCCTGGCCTGATGGCTGTTGCGTCTGATCAGGGATGGCAGATGGTGTTTGATTTTTGTATATAAACCTCAGACTTTGTGGAGATGGCTTCATCATGTTTAATGATTTAAAAGTTAAGTTGAAAACTATGCGGAGTCTATTGCAGCAGGGCTCGTTTGGAAGCGTCACCAGATGTAAGATATTTTACATACAACCGCGGTCGCCCGCAAAAACTGTCATCGCTGTCAGGCAGAATCTTTGTACCCTCAAAATCACTTGTTTGAGATGTTTACCTTCTAAATGCTGACATCAATTTAACAGGATGTCACATATGATACTCGGATACTTTACTGTCCGCATCAAAGTTTCTGCTTATGCCCCTAACTCAACTTGAGAAAAAGATGTAAGTCACAAATTGTTCAAACCAAAAACTGCTGTTACAATATTTTCTCATCTCCTTTCCCTTTTTGGTTTATCGTTGTGATTACGTCACTCAACTATTTTCACACCTTGTATGAAACATTCTCATTCTATATTTTAGGCGTTTTAATCACACATGAGGATCTATCATCTGACCAAAAAATGAATAAAGTGGCAAATCAAAATGGAGAGACTGATGATGTGTGAGAAAACAAAAAGGAAATTGACCAAAAATGCACCAGGTTTCCTCTCAACTACATTTTTAGTATTTTTATATGCTGTCAACGTATTGTAAAAGTTAAAGTTCATCTTTATTTGCATTCAATTTAAATTATATACTTTCAAATAACATCCCACCCATAAGCGAACGTCTTTTGAAAGTTGTATTATGGGCTGAATCTAGTGTTGCCCTTTTTAGAGATGATTTTGGCAGAGAATTGAGGTACAACTATTTTATTGTATTCAACCCAACGAACATGGACAAAAAAAATGTCAATTAATAGTTGTTGCCTAGTATGTGTCTAAAGTTCTCCAAATTTAATCACAAATAGACACATTTCCAACATCGTGAAAAACAAATTCTTTAAATTTGAACTTTTCCAACCATTCAGAGACGTATTTTGGACATAATATAACCATTTTTTAAAATGTCTTCCAACGTCCTTTTAACCAG
The DNA here is from genome assembly GCF_059441175.1 of Urocampus carinirostris. Classification (NCBI taxonomy): domain Eukaryota; kingdom Metazoa; phylum Chordata; class Actinopteri; order Syngnathiformes; family Syngnathidae; genus Urocampus; species Urocampus carinirostris. The sequence continues at coordinate 38,360,374 of NC_142352.1, forward strand.
TTTTTACTGGATAGAATAACAAGAAAAAAACTCATGTTTTAGTCTATCTGCTAGCAAGCAAACACACTGAACGAATTACCCCCTCCTTTTAGTAATAATTTATGTGCATGTTTTGTGTATTTCATCATTAATCATTTGAGCCATAAAGCATGTTTTCAAAATCAACACTCTGAATTCTGCACAGATCCAAGTGACGCTAATTTAGTAGTAGCTGAACAGACAGCTTCTTGAAACAAATTACTTCAATATGGGTTTTCTTAGCTAACGAGCAAATATTAAGGAAATTCCTAATTAGTAACAGAGTTTGGTCATGACGTGATGTGAGGAATCATGTTAGAATTGTCTAGCTGTTCTTCATTTCAAGGACATAGCCTTGAAAATATGTTATTGATTGACACAATAAAACTGTCTGCAACAACTGTATCTTTGTGAGTCCAAATTTGCTTGAGAAGTACAAAAAACTAAAAAATAGGTATTCAAGCAATTTTTCTCTTTACTTTTTTTTAACTATTTCAAAAATATAAGAAGCTAGGTGAGGTGAAGGTGAGGAAAAAAATAATCAGACATTTTATTTTCCTACATCTGACAACCATTGTTATCACGAACAGATTCCAATGAGTAAAGAAGTAAACGTGGAGGCAAAAAAACATGCTAACTGCTAAGCAAAACTCAAATGTCTGGGTAATCGTAACTGTTTAGATTTGTACGCCTCGCTTTTTCAACAGCAGTAAAGCAGTTTAATATGATTAGACATGATAAAAAGACACAAGTACATAGAACACAAAACACAAGTTACTCATGGTTTTGGGTACGTCACCCAGGAGAAGTGACCTAAAAGTAAATCCGATACAGTATATACAATTTTAAGATATGTTTTTTTCCAATATAGCTTGTTTGTTTTTTACATTCTTGATCAGCAGGATACTTATTTTCAATATTACTTTTGAGTGCACTTTGTTTTTTTTGTTGCAAATCTCTTCAAAAGACTTAAAGAGGATTTAGACTAAACTGAAATTTAAACTTCCACACAAAAAACCCTAAATTTAAAAGCGTGTATCTGTATAAATAAAAATCCAACTGTTTTGTTGTTATATTGTCATATTTTTGTACGCTAAACATTTATTTTAGACCAATCACCCACTCGTTCCTCAAAATTGCAGCACAATTGAAATAATTGATTGGAAAAAGTGCTCCTTAAAATGTTATTCCGAGCCTTGGTATTTTTTCCAGACTACCAATTCTATTTTTGGTATCAGTTTGTCATGGAGGAATGTGAAGGATGTAAGTATCAGCGCCCTTGAGAAGCTAAAGAGCATTCTTACCCCCAACTGTTCTTGCTGCCTCTCTCTTTTATTCACTATCACTTTCTCTCACTCAAACCCATTCCCCCTTTTATTCTAAAAGAAGGTTTAAAGTAAAACGCAGGTGCAGAAGACGACACCCGTGGGAAAGATAACGTTTGGGAACATTCCTGGCGCTGAAAAAGAACATTTCCCCTCAAAATACTTCATCTGAGAAGCTGTAAAATTGCCTCTATTCCAAGACTATGCCTTTGACCCCTTTGAGCCTACACCCAACGTTCCCCAGTGCAACTTCTGACATCACTAGCTAATAATTTAAACAAGGGATTCTATTCTCTATCCCTTTTCCATATTTTGCAATGAAGAATGAGAGGCATGATGAGAAAACAAGAGGCTAATGATATTTTCCAGAGGCCCCAATAAAAAACGCGTGACACACGGGACTGCGTCGTTTAATTACTAAAAAATGAAATCTTTTCTTCTACATCTGGAGGAAACATCATTCACAAAACTCTGATAGATTTATAGCTCCCAACTTTAGACCTTTGACTTCAGCACATGGCAAATTAGGCAAAATAAGGCTGAGCAACCAGCACTGAAACATCTTCGTAGGTCTTAGTAATCTTGGTAGGTCGCAAAGTTTTGTTCTGAGGAGTGTGCCTGTGTGCATGAAACTTGTTGATGACAAAGAGAAAATTTGTTTTTCTCATTCAAATGTAACATACTCTGAAATCTGAAATAAGATGCCCACATATGTCACTTTCTGCGTGCATAGGGCTAAGTATTGGATAACAATCGAGTGTATTTGCTAGAAGACAAAAGCTCCCCACTTGAATTTTCTTACCTAAAGTAACCAGTTTCCAACATGACTTCGCTGTACAACGAGCAATGGCCGATAAACGTGTCTTTCCTTTGAGACACAAATTTATTGAATACATGACATGTGCCTAAAGCTGTTGAAATTGCATGAGGTGAAAAAGAGCCCAAAAATACATTGAAATGGATCAATAGCAATGTCATATTTTGCATAATATATATTTCCCAAAGCCCTACTCAGTAGGTCGGTCCAAACAGAACATTGGTCCCAGTGTGGTGCTCCTGGTCCACTAGAGATGAGGTATTCTGTCTCCTCGCCAGTCTCATCACTAACTTTCTTTCATGTAAAGCCCTACTGAACACAGACCTCAGAGCTGAGTAGTTTTGCAGTTCCAACCACGCGGAGGCCATTAATCTGGTGGCTAAGCCACTGATGTATTGATGGCAGCGAGCCGGTAAGCCTGCCCGCTTCACTCTCTCCATCCCTTCAGTTTAAGGATGACAAAGGCACAAGACTATCCATCTGGCAAAACATTCAGCTACCTATCAGGTGTTGTGGACTTACTGTATGTTGTAGGATAGACATACCAGATTCGTTTATAGACCTTAGCGAGCCATGATGCAACTTCAAATGAGATTACATGTAAACAAAATATGATGACTCAAAGAAGAAGTACAACAGCCTGCTAAAATATTAATCATGTTTTGTCCACATTGAACTGCACAGACTCGGATTATAAAACATTCTGAGGGTCTAGTTGAAGAATGGCTTCTAGATATCTTAAGCACTGAGTTAGATAAACAATAGGTATAAAGCGCCAACAGACTCGATCTGTAATTGGATTTGACTTTCAAACTATTTGACTGTACTTATAAATGTAAAAGTAGGAAAATGATAAACGCACGAGCTAAACAAAACAAATCAGGACGAAGTCCCCAATAAGGGATGATCAACTGTAATTTGCAATAGGTGTGTTTACTAGGTCTTCTTCCGCATGCAATCAAAAGCTCTTGCATGTAAAATGGGAGAATGGGCTGTCTCCCGATCTGTAATTGGACTTGACTTTCAAACTATTTGACTGTACTTATAAATGTAAAAGTAGAAAAATGATAAACGCACGAGCTAAACAAAACAAATCAGGACGAACTCCCCAATAAGGGATGATTAACTGTAATTTGTAATAGGTGTGTGCTAGGTCTTCTTCCGCATGCAATCAAAAGCTCTTGCATGTAAAATGGGAGAATGGGCTGTCTCCAAGGATATGCAGCAAGCGCTTTATTAGAGCGGTAGTACCAGTAAATCAGCGCTCAGCGCTTCCTGGAACTGCTGCAACCTTTCCCACTGAGCACTATTACTACACAATCATAGCCAAGCCATGATAATTAGAGCATCTTTCCCATCCCCTTCCCCCTAAACCCTCTCTCCGTCTTCCTCCCATTCAAAGATGTCCAGAGGGCTAGGCCAAGCCCGACCTGGACATCAAGGTCAGAGTAGGTTCTAAAATTACCTGACCATCTTTTTTGTCTCATTCCATGTACTATGCATTTTATTTACATTTCTAGTTTCAAAGTGCAAATGTTTTGGAAAAGTTTGAATCTGGCAAGTAGTGCCAGTGAATATTTGATAACCTTGGAAAGGGTACACCTGGAAACTCACCAAAGACTAGTGGTAGTGTTCATTTGATCAGGCGTTTTAAATTCTGCTTGTTGGACATATTCAGTCAAACTCATCCCTTTTTCATTTTGTGGAGTTTTAGTGATTATAAACCGCTTAAGTCATTAGTTAAGTCCATTGGTTAATTACACGAGTATAAGTCAACTGAAACGGTCAATATTTTATTCTGGACAATCAATTTAAATAAATCTAAATTTGTTGTCAGAAAACATTTTCTTAAAATGTGTGGTATTAGGTAATCTCAGCTCAAAGATTAACTCTTGATTTTTATTGCATAAACTAAACTTGCAATGCAACTCAACGTATCTCGATTAACACAAACTCACCTTTACTCAAAATCACTGGCTACTGTCGCTGCCTGTTAAAGCTAGTCAGTAAGCCAACATTACTATGAATTTTATTTACATGTATGTGTTCCATTCATTAATGCTGGGTTTGAATAATACATCACCAAACCTGACTTACCAAAACATTTTTTTGGAAGGAACTGTGAAGTGTTTGCTGTTTTCTTCCTCATATCTTGTTCTTACATTTTTTGACTTCAGCTCGCCCATATTAGAGGTAAAATTGGCTCTAAAAAAATCCAGCCACGTGTACTAAAACCTGACCCGGCCTGGCCTGACAAATTAATTTTTTTTATTGCCAGCAATGGGGAATGGTAACTTTGGGTCAGGTCGGGCCAGGTTCGGGCTGCTAGCCTAGGATCTCACCTATAGCCCATATATAACATATTTTCAAAGCATGGCCACCAAAGCGTTACTTTTCCATTTAACAATGAATGTACTTCATGTCTGTCCCATGTGTTTGTAAATGACCGATTGCTAGCATCATATTATGAAGGCAGTGGTGTAGTGATTACAGAGGTAAGAGTTAAAAAAAAATCATGAAATGATTGCCTTGTCTTTGGAGAACGAAAATGTCTATTCATGGCCCAGTTTTTACTTGGTTAACTACATATTTGTTCCGTCACACTGATTTAGTCAAAATGATTCGTAATTAAATTGAGTTTGTTTTGTCTGTTGTCATTTTTGTCTGGTGACAAATTAAAGATAACATTTCCGTTTGGGATTTGTAAACAAAATGAATGGTGGTAATTAGAGGTACATTGCCTCGTGCTGCGTGCTACTACTTCTTTGCAATAGTAACTCAAGCACAGGCTATAGCTCACTGCAGAAATCAATCTCAGCAGTTCTAATCACGGATGTTAAGAGATCATCGAACCTGCAAGCCAGTGAGTAGGATCATCAGTGAACATGCTGATGCCATGCAGCTGCTAATCCTTTCATTTAGAGTCTTTGCTCTGTGGAATCTCTTAATTGTATTCCTCATCCAGAGATGTACAATATTAAATCAGGAACACAGTGTGTAAAATAATTGGACTATCACCATCCAATATAGCCGTTTTATGTTTGTTCTTGGGCCAACCCCTTGAGTTTCACTTTATACTGGATATGTGTATTTAAGAAGTTCTGCATCTATAAAAGGGACGGTTTCGACTGTAGCGAGACATTTAAATATATCATATGCTCAACTAGGCAGGACCGGACTTAGAGACAGGGGTGTTGGACTTTCAAGAAAGATCGCCCCGTTTGATAGTGACGGTACTCTGCCTCTTGGTCCAAAGCCAAACAGCATCTGGAGCGGATTTTGTGCGAGCAGACACTGAAGAACATGATTACATTGGCTAACTGCGTTTTAAACTGATTATGCAAGTGCCAAGCTAATGGACTACATTTGCAAGAAGAAAAATAACATTCAATCAATCTCAATTACAGCCGATTGCACCGGCCTTCGAGACAAGGAAGGTTGCCAGCTAACTCCCACCAGCCCCCACCAGGCCGCCCAAGACCCTCCCCTTTTCCCCCCTATCCTCTACTGGAAGCTCGAGCCTGAGTTAGCCCTGCCCATTCTGTCTGGCTGGAAGTGCCAGAGCTTCTAAGAGCTGGATTAGTTCCACTCATCTCACCTCCGAACTAACAGTTTGCCTGGGGACTGGCTATTAGTATCAAAGTTATCAGAGTCACGTGTGCTACTGCATAATGAGAACAGAAGGACATGCTTATTCTTAAAACTATGTCCAAAAACAAACAACTTTATCTCGACAAGGGTCAGCATCAGAAAACACTTTGACCCACATTGCAAGGCAGACATTCAGAGAGCACGCTGGCAGAGCCTCCTGTATCCTGAATGGAATCTGTCATTTAGAGAGCACACTGCGAAGTAAGTCCATCAGCCCCGAACTTGTGGTGGTCTGTGCGGTGAGGATGACTTGCTGGATGCTTCTGTGGTCTTTTGGAACATTCCAATACATGAGGTGGTGGGGTTGATATTTTTAGAAAGCCCTAATATGGGCCACATACCACAGACTCTCAAATTATCCCATGCAGCTTAGCTCTAGGTTTCAACCTCCCTTTTTAATTCCAGTAATTACAGGGTCCAATTTATATAGAGCTGTGCACACAAAAGGCCTGTTTAATGCAAACCAGTTTGATTTTGGCAAGCTACTCCTAGCGCCAACCACATCTTTCACTCTGTTTGTGCTGATTTGATTAATTTTCTCTAAAATAGTTGAAAATAAAAGAGTCATGTTCGGAGGAATAAACGAGTAGGGATTTTCTTTTTTGTTGCTACATAAAACGCCAAGTCGGGGGAAACAAGGCATGGGCTAATATGGCTTTGCGGCTGCCATTATCTCCACCAGGACCGTAAATTCAACAGTACTAAGAGTGTGACACAAAGTACAGAGTCAGTGCTGCCAAGAGGCAACCATGTACTTGTCTGCTAATCACATTTGTGAGTCATAAAATGCCAAGTCATAAAATAGTACTTGTCAACGAGTTGCGTCCTTGTGTTTGGTCAGGGGTAGCTTACGAGATCATGCAGGTAAACTCAGGACAGTTCTGCTCTGAAGAATCCCTGCTTTGAAGAAGCAAGGAGCCAACTTAAGAGGCTTAAGTCATAAAAATGATCATTCCTAGATGTGTTGTACATATTTAATCCCTCCACAGCCCGAGCAGCCATATGACATATATCTTCTCTTAAAAAACTTGAGCGGAAAAAGACACAGAATAAAATGTGATTCTTTTTTCCCTCTCTGGGGCTTCCTGCAAAGAGGAAATCACACACACGGTGTAATATAAAGTGTGCGTTTTTCCCCCCGAGACAAAAAATGATCCATCTAAAAGGTGTGAGCAAGAGAGAAATCTTGGCAGTATCCAATAAGGTTTAACGCAAGACTGCCATAAGAATGCGGGCCGGGCTATGTCTGGAAGAAAGACCCGCGTGGATGTTACGTTGTCAGACGACTCAGAACACCCTTTATGCATTTTCAAAGCCCTCCCCTCTTTCACTGATGACATCAGTTGGCGCCTGTCTCTCACTGTCCTCTTTAACAGACTACAAACATTGATTTCTCTATGACGTTTTGTTCAGTGTTACTTAAATTTTCATTTTTTTTTTAATCAAATTACTATCTACAATTTTAAAGACCCTAATGAGGATAAACAGTTCAGAAAAGGGTTAATGGTGGTTGGATGTAATTAAAACAACAACATAACATCAGCAAGATTATTATTTTAAAAAGTAACCTAAAACATTTAAGTACCCTAAATTTCTGACTATAAGGCACTAAAAAACTAAAAAACAAAAACTTGCCAGAAATGAAAATTTGCACAGTAAAGGCCGTAAATACGGTAAATAGCACTTAATTTTAGTTGTAAAACAAGATTTCCTAATATTTTTGCTCTATGAAATATTTTTAACCAGTGTATGCTGTGGGGCCTCTCCGCTGATGAAGGGTTGCACGGCACAGCAACTCACCCCAATTTGTCCTTTAGGCACAAGTTGGGACCAGCGAAGGGAAACAAATGTTTGGTGAATGGAGACTCTTCTCAACTCTAGCCACCCCCCACTAGAGGGATATGAATTTGGTATATAGATCGATGATTTTTTTGTTTGTTGCTTCCGATGTTTTTTTTTTTTCCTTCAAATCTCACTCTTACCGTAGTTTTAATCAATGCACCTTATAATCCAGTGCGCCTTATATTTGAAAGAATACAACATTAAGTAATAGTGCGCCTAAGTAGTCCATAAATTCTGTGTATATATATATATATATATATATATATATATTTTTTTTTTAATAGATGAACAAGTTAAATGATAGTAAATCAATCAGACAAAAGCATGTAAAATATAAGGGAAGATTTGAAAAGAAATACCAAATTTGTTCGTATAATATGTATGTATTATTAATCTGATCATGTTATAAAAGGTAGTTGAAACACAATTTGAAAAAAAACACAAATAAAATGGTCAAAGTCAAAACTTTAAATGAACAAATTACCATAAACACGTCTTTTGTCCTTTGGCATTTATGTTTGCTTAATTCACGTTTTAGCTTTATTGTTTTACACGTTGGAATACAGAGCATTTTCAAAAGTATTTTTTTTAAATCTTGTTCCACTGACAGAACATTTTGCTCATTTAATATATTGCTTTCTTATTTCACGAGTAAAACGAGTTTAAAAATGATTGAAGATTAAATTGAGGAAAAATGTGTTGTTCTCCCTGCTTGTGATTTAAACAATATCTCAATTTTTATTTAAGGCAACAGCAAGTGAAGAAAGTTCCCAGGGAGAGGGACAAAGATGTTTTTGAGATATTAACTCATTCCGTTTTTCTCTGGACGTCTTCTGATCGCATCAGTTGGAGCCTGTCTCTCACCTTCCTCTTTAACCAAACCATGACCATTGATTTCTCTTTCATGTTGTTTCAGTCAGAAGGCCACAGAGATGGGAGCGCTGCACACCAGTGGTCGTAATAAAGTATTCATAAAGCAAAATTATTTTATGCACAGCCATTTTGAGGAGCTTCGTAGACCACTTTAAACCAACCTTTTAATGTGATTGGAAAGCACATTCGTTCACATCTTTAAACCTGCACTTGTTAAAATAGATTTTTTTAGATAATATTGTAAAAATGCAGACTAATTAATCCATGTTATTCAAGCAAGTGAATGGATTACCAGATGAAATGTGTTATCTGTGCCTGTCTATGATTTGTTGTGTGTGCTTATTCTACTGGTGTGTATTTGCCAGTTTAGGTTAAGTGTGGAGTGGTCAAACCGCAGACTCACAGGATAGGTACCTAAGTGGAATCAAGGCTGTTAGATTTATGGCCATTTGTTCGGAGAGTGTTCATCCATTGGCTATTATGGAATGATTAGAGGAGAAGGTGAAGCTCCAAGTCCAGCAAAAATCAATACGGCTGTCGACAACGATTCAGCCTCTCCTGCTCCGGGGAGTATTAGCACCAAACCTCTGTCTACTTGCACTTCTTCATTCGTCTCCAAGTGATCCACCCCACGACCAGACCGGCTTTATCTGCTGTGCCACTCGCATAGAGGTCTTGTGACCTCCCTTTCATGGAGCAACCAGTAATATTATCCCACACATGAATCAAAAATGCTACAACAGCGCTTCTGCTGGACTGTATTGCAATGTGTTCGCAACATTGTAGAGGAGATCAACTCTGAGTTTGTGCGTACCATATATTTTGGAGGAAACTGGAACCAGGGGATGTTTGGTACAGTAATGTGAATGCCTAACAAAGGGGGTGGGGCAACACTAGTGGCGAGGATGTCAGGCTTCAGCAAACAAGCGAAAAAATTAGCCTATTGCAGGTGCGCATTTTTGGCATGTACAAAAAGAACGTGTCCCCACCAATATCGAGCATTCAATTGTTTTGTCCCCACCAATATTATGTGATTACCTAAATAATGGGGCATGGGCAGGGAGAGGAACAACAAACCTACAGAAAACCAAAGGGGCGTAATGTGTGCAAACGGACACAGAACTAACGCTAAAAGTCTGCTGAATTTTGATTTAATTTGAAAAAATATGTTTGCAATGCACCATGCCTGAAGAAAAAAAAAGCAAGTCTGTCCTATATTGCTGACTTCAAGCTAAATTGATATAGGCAGCTAATAAAAAAAAGCAACCAGGGAGCAGCAAGAAAGTTTGTTGTAGATGAAAACAATGGCAAATGATGAAAAAGGATCATCACTGGAAATTGCACCAAATGTACAAACAGGATCAAAACATGGACAGTACCCAGATATAGAGATTTTCCACACTTTAGTGAAACATTTTTCTTCTATTTATTCTAGTGTGTGGCTAATAAGCACAGTTTTATGCAATGTTGGCTTATATCCGAGTATATAATTTGTAACAGGAGTGTCACCGTAGCACCCAGAGCAATTTGATTGGGTGAGCTTTACCCGGCTGGGTTCTTGTTTTTCAGCCGATTCGTCCTAGTTAGCCATTTCTAGCAGCCAGCAAGCCTGCCTGAATGTTGTTGTTTTTTTGCCAGTTCGCCCAATTTTGGCTGCTCACCATTTGTTGTAACATTGCACCACCCACCTGCGGCACAAGGCCTAGGCATTCTTTACAATAAGCACCAAAACTTGGCTTAAAACGCTCAAAACCTTTTTGACCAGTTAACATGTAAACCAATAGGGTGACTGGCTTGCTAGGGTGCAGGTGTGCTTCACATGACGTGAAGGGCGAAACAGATCATCTTCAAAATTCATGATCTCGAAAAATAATTGGAAAATACCAATGGCATATATATATATATATATATATATATAGGTATTATGCAAAAAAGTAATATTTTCTTAAATTTTGAATGCTTTAGAATTTGTGTATCCCTTTAAGTAACTGCGTTAGAGAGACAATACGTGGTATAGTTGTCGATATGGAACAAATGTTCTGGTATTATTATTATGTCATAGACTTTATCAAATCATCAGACGTCATACACCTAAATAAAATGCGCTGAAGGATCCGCTTTTGTCTGGAGAGTGGGTTTGGTGGTTTTGATGAATTTGGTCTAGAATATATGTTGCGGCTCTCCCCTGAAAAAAAATTAAATAATAGAAAAGTTCCCGACCTCTGTCCTAGTGCGAGTCCACTCATAACTGCGAAACATATGTAGGACCACTAACCTTGTAAAGTTTGAGGCTGGCCTCGTGCCGGGAATTGACAGTGTGCATCCTCAATTTCTCCAAGCTGTTGGTGTAGTAGTCGCAAGCGTTGCACTTGAGGTGCACCGGGTTGCCGATGGCTACGCATTTCAGCCGCCACTCATTGCCTTTGCCTCCCTCCTTGATGTGCGCCACCAGCTGGTATTTTTGGACATGCTTGTCCGTCTTGCAGTGCAGTTGGAAGTTGGCCTTGAGTTGAGTGGTGTAGTGGCACAACTTGCACTGGTGCGAGTCGCCCACCACGGCGCGCCACTCCTCCTCTGGCAGACTGCGCTCGGCCCCCATGTGGATGCCCAGCACGTCCAGGTTATCGGTGGTGAAGCGGTTGCACACGGCGCACTGGAAGAGTTTGAGCGACGGGTCGCTGGTCTGCGAAAGACTCTCACCCAGGGTCATCAACTCCTCGGACACCAGTTGGCCGCTGCCCAGCCGCATGTCCATCGGGATTTCCCCGCCCACTTGAATGTAGAAAATGCAGACACGTCAACATTTCCACAATTTGTCATCAAACAAGTTTCCAAATATTGATATTATCGATTATCAGATCAGTACAATTCTTCGGGGACCTTTTTATCTAGCAGAATAATAATTCTGTTAGTGAATTGGAAGATTATAAATATATTATAACTTTAAAATAAATACATTTTATTTGCACTTTTTTGCACTGCTGGCTTTATTTTCAAAACATTGTGCAATGGAAGATATTTTAGTTGTCTTGTTGACATTGTTTTACAATATTTGTATTTTTGTTATATGGCTGACATTTCTAGTTTGACTTCTTGACCTTTATAATCAAACAGTTGTTTATGATTTTTTATACTGTTTAAAGGATATTGTACTGTCATTGTGTAGTGCAATAGAAAACGGACAAGGAACAATAGCCAACTACAGAAACTTAAAGAGAGCAAAATCCCATGTTTTTCGATATTTTTTTTGCCCTTTTGAGGTTTTTGTGTACCCGTAGCAGGCATAATGCCGACAATGATTTCAGCTCCATCTAGTGAGGTTCATGTTATTTCAACCTATGAATAGTTTTTAAAAAAAATAATGGTTTTATGACATCTTTGCACATTTTATGCTATGTTTATATATGGACAAAGACCTTATGTTACACATACATAGACCACTCGGTGGGATACGTATTTGTTTTGAAAACAAACAAACTCATTCCCATATAAATACCTACGGAAAGGTATCTGATGGAGCTCTGTGCTCCCCATGCTCACACCCCTGCTCTTCTTTCTGTTGTTTGTTTAAAGCAGTCTTTCCCAAATCAATGTTCTTCTAGGCAGATGTGTAATTGTTTTTCAAAATTTAATGTCAGCCCTTCCTCTTTCCAATTCTTTCACACACGGCATGTTTCCTTATCGTACGGCATCATTTAAGTGCAGGGACTGCTGGAGGGAATAAAATGGCTGATTGATGTATTTTAGTTTTTATATGTACAAACTTTTAAATTTGTGAAACCTCGGCAATACACGAGGCAAAAAATAACAAGCAATTCAATATTAAGAACAAGTTGGAATGTTTTATCTGAAATGTTGGTGCTCTGCTGTTCTCCGGGCAGGTTCAAATGTCATCAACATATTCTCTCCTTATCTTGAGTGTCTACTAAATTATATTAAAAACATAAACAGCTGGCCATGAGCGCAATAAAAATAATGGGGGGCTCACCAAGAGACACTGAGCATTAAGGGTGGGTGGATACTGTTGTCTTAAGATCGATACTGTCTTCCTATTTTAACTATCACCAAAATAATGTTACAGTAGTGAGTTGTAAGATTCTACATACATTTTAACTTTCGATCTAATTATTTCATTTCAAAATCATAATGCAATGGAATGTACCGTATTTTTCCAGACTGTAATATGCACCTGATTAGACGACCCTTCAAAAATACCTTCTTGTGAAGGATTATTTTTATATTTAAGACATATTGAACAATAAGGCACGTGAGATTAAAACACAATATAAAAAAAAACTTTTATAGAACACACATCGTAAATAATCTGGTTTTACAACTATAATTAATTAATGTATTCATGAATGGGTCCCGTATGTCGAATATTTATTTGTAGTCATGCATTTCTGAATGTATTTTCCGTATTTCCGGCACTATGTGGGAGTACTAGATTGGAAAGCACACTTTCAAACCTTTGGCAAATGTTGGGTTTGCTGTGCGCCTCATATTACGGTAAATAAGATAAGATATTTTAATTGTCTTATTGACATTCTTATAGAGAATTTGTATTTTAGTAACATTGCTGCTATTTTTGGTTTGGCTCGCTTGACTGAAACAGTTGTTGTAGCTAAAGTATTTGTTTTATTTATTTTTAAGGGCTTGCACATTTTGCACTATATGGACATTGACTTTATTTTCAAAATATTGTGACATGCAAGGTATTATATTTGTCATGTTGACCTTGTTCTTGACTTTTTTTCTGAAAGAGCTGAAATATAAATATCAATATATTGTTATCACTGTTCAAGCTTGCATTATCATTAATTATTACAAAATAGACATTTTAATCTGTTTTTATCATGATTATAAAATAAATAAGGAGTTCAATTATTCAATAATCACGAGATTTTCAAGCAAAAAGTATTTGTATTGATTTTTATCAATCGATACTATCCAGTTTTACTTAGATCAAATCGATATCAAAATTGCCAGTACCCCTACCACTACTGAAGATAAAATGACACAAACAGAACAACACATTTGTCTTAGCAGTACTTTAATTAAATCCATAGATGGCGTTTTTTTTTTTTTTTTATTAACATTTTTGTTTGTTTGGCCGGATTAAAACACTTCATGGGCTGTATGTGGCCCCTGGGCTGTACTTTTCCCAACTCTGCCATAGAGTATGCTTTGTCCATGTAAATAAGGACATTTATGAACCCAGCATGTGTCATTTGTCCTCCCTAGTAACTATGCTTGTTAGAACTCACCTCTCAGGAAAACGAACCAGATGGTGAAGAGGGAAAAACATTAGTCACGGCAATCAATTCTTGTTTGTTTCTTTGAACTGAAGACAGCACGAGACACGAATGGCCAGTTTGTAACTCGCACAGTAAACATAGTACTGTGATGTTTCATTGGCCATACTGAGCACTTAGACCTTTTTTTTTCTTTGGCCATAATGATATAACAAAAAAAAACAACAAAAAAAAGAAAAACAAAACAAAACAAGAAGAACAAAAATAAAGAGGAAAACTGGTCCGGTTTTGTCACTTTGAGTCTCCATATGAGGCATGCTTACTTGTGCTTTGTGGCACTCGTTTTCGGTTGCACTAAAAAAATACCATATCCATATCTAATGGTCCAATATTTAATTTGTCATTACTAGTTTTAGTATTGACAACACTACACAAATAAAAATGATTATTGTTATTGTTGCTAGAAATATCTTATTATTATTACGATGTTTATTTTAGATGGGGAAGTCCAATGTCTGTTGCAGTTTGGTGTTAATGTTATCAAAAGCGGACGCTTTTGGGGAAGTCATGAGTAAATGTTGCCCGCTGATTAACCTTTAGCACACAGGAAAATGGAGGAACACAAAGTAATCCGCAGTCACAAATGCATCGATGTAGAGACTCGTAATTTTAAAGTTACAATTAGAAATGTCTTTATTGGATGGACTTTAAAGAGAACATTATAAAAGGCTATCAGGATGAATAGGCTAACAAAAAAACAATTGCAACGATAAATAGTTTTGTGCAAGAGTATATATTTTTTACCACACTATGTTTTACTCATGCTGCCTAGGAACACTGATTTGAATTGTGCATTCTGATAGGTTAAAAAGACTCTCCACTTCTTCACCAACGAGGCAGAGGAACAAGAAGGTCCCAAAAAAAAACTATACAATCGCTTTTACGTACACATACATAACAGGTTATTGACACAAAGGTGAAGAAGTGGAAAGACTGTTTAACCAATTAGAATGCACTAGGCCAATGATAATGGGATCATATCTAATGCAATTTAGTATGTCATCTGTACCACTGGCAGTCTATTGGTAATGTATGACTCTCTCACTGCCACTACTCAGATACGATTCCCATTGCATACAATGTTTCGCAATTTTAGTCAGAGGCACATTTTAATGCATTGCATTATTATCTAAATGTACACACGGAAGCTTTTACTGTATTCTTATTTTCATGTGCCTTATAGTCTGGTGCGCCATATGTAAGAAAAATATATGACACCACTATGTTTTTGTTGTGCCGTATAATCACGTGTGCGTTATAGTGCCATAAACATGGTAATCAATTGATCTGACGTGCTTTGTGATCAGTAAATAATAACTATCAAATACTAGTGACATGTGATTTTTGCAGGGTAGGTAAGAGACTTTGAATGAGAGGAGAAACTTACCCAGTGCAGGGGTCAGTGCAGCCAGGCTAGGATCTAAAGGAAAGCCCCCCATTAGGTACTGGGCCTCAGGTCCAGTCGGGTCAATCTTGAGGCCCGGTGGCAGGCTCATGTTCTGCGTCAGGTAATATTGGTAGAGCTCGGCCTCGGAGGGCGAGGGCATAGCCCCCAGCGCTAGTCGGCCATGTTGCATCTGAGTCACGTTCTGCTGCAGCAGCATCATGTTGTGCATGTGCTTCTCGCTGGTCATGTGGATGCGCAGGTTCCGCGCCACGTTGGTTTCGTAATCGCACACCTCGCAGCGCCAGGTGGGTTTGCTCTTTGGCTTGGTGGGTGAGGGGGCCCCGCATGGTCCCCCAGCGTGTGCCGAGGTCTGTGTTGGATGGTGGTGGGCGGGGTGGTGACTGCTGGCTTGGGTCACCGAGGGGACAGCCACCACACCACCTGGCCCGTGCCCAAACACTTGCTCCTGCGCCGATCCGATAGAGCCTCCGTTCTGCAGTGTCTGCATGTTGTTTAAATGTTTGTCTGACTGCATGTGGATGCTTAGGTTACCCTTGGTGGTTGTTGAGTAGTTACACACCTGGATATCAACCACAAAAACAATAAATAAGTACATACAAAAATATACAGTATATTGCCAGAGGCATGATCTGGTACTCTTAGATATGAGTTTAGATTTGTTTATCTTACCTTGACATTAAAAACGATTTCTGCAGTAAATGCATGAAAATGTGTTCAAAGATGGTGATCGTTGTTTGAGGTGTCCTTAAAAAGTTCAATATTTTCTCAATTAGAGGTACTGCCCAGAATTTCGAAAATGTCTACTTGGTGACGCTATTTTCTGGCTTAAACCCTCATTTCAGTCAAGCTGCTTTTGTGGTGCGCACAAGTGCGTGCAATTCTTAAAAGCGCTCAAATGAACTTTTTTTTCATCTTTTTGGGGGTTTGGTTTTGGCGTTCGGCCTGTATTTAAAACAATCATATTCTTACTTTCACCATTTTCATCGTACTAAATAGAGAATGTTCTATTTTCAACTTTTTAAGAACAGCTCAAACGACCCACATTTTATCTGTGTCAACAATGCCCAATTAAGTTCAAAGAGCCTTTATGCTTAATTTTCCACTGCATTTATCTTGTATTAGAACTGTTCAGCCAAGCTTTTGCAAGTTGTTTTTTTCTTTACCTGCGGCAGCAAAATGGCAGACAATCATGTAAACTTCGTTTATGTAAGGCTCATTATTAGTATTAAAATTTCTCGATCAGTAAGTATTTTTAAAAGGCATATTCATATGATAATTAATTTATTTTTGTTTATTTTTAAAATCAACATTGTTTTTTTCTAAAGAAGTCCAAGCTCTTTACCACTAGACAATGTTAAATAATAAACAATGTCTCTTTAAATTAAATATCAACCTATAATAATGTACTTTATAAAAATGTACAGATATAATGTGATTAGAAAGTTTGTAAACAATTAGGAGTACTATAAAAAATAAATCTTTGTTCGCTGCCACATAATAATATACTTTTTACGTGTTTTTTTATTTTGAATCGATTTTTAGCTTGTTTTCTAGTATCTCAAGACTTTTTTTTTTTACTGTACACGTGGAGATAAAACAAAACAAAACTGCTAAAACATTCCTCACAAAGGCCTTTAAATTGTCAAATGTTTAACATACCTCGCATCGGAAAGGTTTGTATCCACATGTATAGCTTTCTCCACGCGCCAGACGGGGATGACTTTGACCACTGCTGCAGTACATGCAGGAGCCTCCAGAGTCCGGGTGCTTCTCTTTCATGTGGGCCTCTAAAGTCTGCTGATATTTGTAATGCCAGTTGCATTTGGGACACTTGAGTGTCTTGCACGAGTTGCGCGAATGCATCATGGTCATATGGCCACCCAACGAGCGTGAGGAACCCAGAATGGTGTCACATTTGGGGCACTCCACCCCGCTTCCTAAACCGCCGGCTGGCCCGTGGTTCTGTGAACAGTCGTTGACCCCTGTCATATCGCAGGAACTCCCAGCTTGGGGGTGAATGTGTCCATGAGATGATGAATGCAAGTGATGATGATGGTGGTGCATGTGGTGTTGCTGCAGAAGGGATCCATTTTCTTCCTCTTCTTCAGCCGGGCAATCATTTGGTTCTGGAGCTGTGGCACTATCTCGATTGGCACTTTCGTCAGCAGCAGCGCTGGAGGACAGAGGTGAGGAAGAAGTGCCAACAGTGTCCCCCTCACTCTTTCTGACGTTGGCTGCTGCCATTGCCATGGGAACGGTAGTTCCCTGGCAGTTAAAGCTCAGAGGGAGCTCAGAGGGTCTCCCCCCACCTTCTGTAGCTGTAACCTCCTCCTTGACAGAGGAAGAAGTGGAAGCAGGGGATTTGCTGTTTTGCGTGTAACTGAGCGCAGGGGTGCAAGCAGAAGGCTGGAGAGTGCTACTAGGCATTAATAAAGGAGATTTGGAAATGCTTTGGTTTGAGATAGCTGGTTCCCCTGCATCACCTCCACCTCTGCTACTATTAACACCACTGGTCATTAGTGCACCTTCTGTCTCCACCCCATTCTCTCCCCCTAACGACGGCTCCCCTTCCTCTTCTTCGGAGCCCGTTACCTGGCTAGATACCTGTGTCGTACTGGCGTGACCCTCATTGGCCCCGTCCTTCCCCTTATAAGCCATCTCGTTCCCACTAGGCTCCTCTGTTCTCCCCCCGTGTAAAGATGGGGCATTGGAGTCTTTGGCAGAGCCTGGGCTTGAGGGAAGAGTAGATGCTTTTGGAGTGCCTAGCCTTCTGAGAGACAAGGCCGAACTTAGCGGGGTTTGCTGCTGCTGCTGTTGCTGCTGGAGGCTAGTATCTGAGTCTTTGTTCATGAGCAGCTCACTGCCTCCACTGCTGCTTCCAGGCTCCAAATGGACGCCGCTAAATGTGCCATAAAAGCTCTGGCTGGAGTTCGTAGGAAGCAGGGGAGGTGGCACAGGACTGCTCTTATTTTTTGGTTCCAGAAAGCTGATGAGGGGTTCCTTGTCTTTGCCAATCCCTTGGATGATAGCAGATGCATGGTTATCACCTAAAAGACGACGTTCGTCCTCACACAGCGTCATGCGGTGGTCGTGGACAGCGTGGGTGGCGAAAGAGCGGGCGTAACCAAAGGACAGCTTGCAAAGAAAACACATAAGTATAGGCTTACCCTTTCCGTATAGGGCCAAACCATCAAATTTGGAGAAATCCACATTGTTGGGAACATCTTTGGAAACACAGGACTTCTTGGCAGACCCATCACTGTTAAGGTAATCCTTGTTAGTTTTGTGTCGCACATCAAAGACACGGAAACTGTGCAGGACAGGGCTGAGGCCTGCCATGGATGAGGTACTGGAGAAACCTTGGTCTGAATTACCGAACCACTTCCCAAAGGATGAGGCTATGTGGAACGTGTTGATGATCTGAGGGTAGACTGAGGACGACGTTCCACGAGGTTCCCCCGGTTTCCCCCCACTAGTAAGAGAGTTTGTGGGTAGCAGGCCAGGAACCATGCTCCCTCCGCTTTGGATGAGCTGACTGAGGCTCTCTACGATGTAGGCAGAGCCGTCAGGTTGGTAGACAATCTCGCCAGCTAAGTTCTCCACATCGCTACTTTCTTCTTCCTCTTCCTCCTCTCCATCCTCACTTCCACTCTCAGGCCCGCCTTGCTGTCGTGTGGGTTGACGACGCAGAAGAGTGGGCAAGCCCCCTCCACCTTGAGCCATCACTGCCCCAGGAAAGGGTTGAAGACTGGGAAAACAGCTGTCAATTTCCATTTCGTCCAAGTCCTCAGACTCTTCCTCTTCTCCGCAACTCAACCTGTCCCGTTCCTCTCCCTCTCGACTGCGATGCAGCTGACTGGCGGAAGAGCTGTCCCGGCGAGCCTGGCTTGATGTTTGTTTTGGCTGGGACTGCAGGGACTGTAGTTCTCTCACCTCGTCATGAAGAGTGCAAGAACTTGGAGCTTGAGAAGGATACGGGGAAGAAAACGAAAGCGGGTCCAGGGAAGGGGCCTGGTTGGTGCAAGGAAGCTGCAAGCTAGGGTGATCTGTCCAGGGCTGCGGAGGTTGCTGCTGCTGCTGGGAGGAACCGAGCCCATCCTCTGTCCCAGAAAACACAGGCGACTCACAGCTGTCCATGCTGATGCCTACATGAGGCGGTCATCGCACCCAGGCCTGAGGGTAAACACAAAAGGGCCATTAGACTTGATTTGATTGATTTTGTATAGATAAGTCATATTTATGACTGAAAACACCTGTAATTGCACATCAGGCACAGTGGGTGAGAGTATCATACTCATTGTAGTAAAGCGTGCAAGTCTTCTTTTGTTGGTGCAATTACAGAACTTGTACTTAAGAATTGTATTAATACATTTTGGGAAGTAGTGTTTTTCTGTTAGCAACATATTTGATTCCTCCATAGGTGGGGTATATATTTTTTGTTGTCTTTTATTATTTGGGTGGGGTATATCAATGCACTTTGCACCTAACAATATGATGCAGAGTATTTCTGCTTCTGCAACGTAAAACTTTCTGCCTAGACTGCCCTGATTTTGAACAATATGAGAGAAGCTGACATTTTTGCCTAGGGCTCATAAATGACCGCCTCAAAACTCCCTATTATGTCTACAATAGAAAAAAAAGTCAAAAAAGGACATGTGAGTAAGGCCCAGAAGTAGGGATGGACAAATACCAATACCAGAAAGGTATAAGTGGGCATACAAGCATTATTTTGGGTTAAGCCACTCGGGACAGAGGCCAATAAAAAATGTGGCTGCCCTGTATTTGCTCTTTTAGAAACTAAACATTAGCAATTAGAGGACTATTATACATCCATTAGTTTAATGCATTTGTAAGGCTACCTATGTTGGAACTTAAGGGTGTTTTCTATTATAGGCATCATATATCACAGTTGTATTTTAGGGTAGGAATTTTTATGTACTACAGGTAATTTTATCTGGTATTGATAGTGTTTCCTATCCAAGAATTGCGCTATTGAATTGGTTTGATTTTTATACAATATCCCTACTCATTATGTCCAAAAGACAACGAAATCTGCATTAAAAAACCTTTAAATAGGGACAATTCTGTATGTATTATGAAAATAAAATTCCATCAAAAAAATAAGATAATTAACAGAGTCAACATATTCATTACCAAAATTAGAACCTGAAACAAAAACATGATTCATCTCCCTGACAAATCAGGAAGGTACCATCTTTTATCTTTACCTTCTAAACCACATTCTTAATAATACCGACTGCTACTCCTACATCTATTTTTAATTAACTTGCACTCAGAAAAGGAGAAACTATGCATTGTAATAGATCAAATAGATATGGGATAATTAGACATAGACACAACATCACAGCACTTTGAACTTTTACAAAACCTGCAGAAAACTGAACACTGCATCTAAATTTGAAATGTTTCAACTCTATCGTGATTTACACTTTAAAATATAAATATCGAGACAATAGCAGTCAAAACACTCTTGATAAAAGTTCAGACTTTGGTGCTGTTGCGTTATGAGTTTGCCTCTGCCCTTCAGGCCTCTGAACAAACAATAAGACCATCCTCAACTCTTAAAAAAAGGCTCGCGGAGCAGTTGGGATCTGGCTAGATAATCATGCCTTGAGCACCTGAGAGGCCAATCACAGCTTTCAACATAGAGGACAGAATAGATAAAATGATATTTCTAAAATACTGCTGAGTTAATACTTTTTTTTATTAGAGGATGCAGACGGCATTGATTAAAGGGGGCAATCTGGCTAAAACCAATAACTCTGTGCTGCCCTTTAACCTCCCTGTGCTGCATATTACATGGCCAAAGTTTCCCAGCACCAAGCCCGCCATCATCCACTGGCTGATTAGCACATTCATTGCTTGCAACTTGATTTATTTACTTATTTACTGATGGATGCAAATTTTGCCCGGGCAGTCTAACCCCACACCCGAACATTTAAAGCAGTGAAGGAGGCGAGAGATTAATAATGCCTGTCTCGCTTTTCACGAATGTCTGATGAGGTACGCACACAGACACACAATATGCCTAAATCGGAATGGTTCATGACTATTTTTGTTTACATTTGACAAAAGTTCAAACCCGTTGCTCTTGAAACGGATAAAAAGACACTGTCAGGGTTTTTAACCCAAGTTGCTTGAATCGGCAAAATATGATTTTTGGATGCCTGCCTCATTGAATGTGAGAACGACTGGTCCGCATTTATTATCTGCTGGATTAATAAGCAGCTATGGGCTTTGCAGGCAGTCAAACTAATAGCAGAATGGAATTGGATGGGGCGTTGAAAATATTACTGCTTGTCTAGACAGTAAAGCTCCACAAATTATACATTCACGTATTAAATATAAGAATAACTTAACAGCAGCATTAACCATTATTCACAACCTTTCTTGATCCTTTTCTTCATTGAAAAATTGCAACATCTTCCACGGCTGGCTTTATTGATCGCATAACTCAGAGGTCTATTCAGTAAGCAAGTTTTTCATCACTTCTTTTCAAATTGTTTTTAAAATCAAGCTTTAAAAACAAATGACTCCTCACATCTCAACTCTAAATCTAACGGAAAACAAACAAATAACGACAAGGGGGACATAGCTTATGAGCTCCAAAGATCCCTAATGAGTAAACATTAAAAGAGCTATCTATGTTGGAGATGTTTTATTTCTGTTAAAGCTACAATATACGATGGTTAAAGTGCACAGTGGGAGAATCGCTCAGTGCTACAAATGCACGATGTCCCACTGTTGTTGCATCCACTGCCCGCAGAAAACAGGGTTGGCCTTTAAAATCATGATGGGGTAATTGAATGAAGCGCAGTGGTTACTGATGAGAGACGGGATTGTCTGGAGACGGTAAGTCGCAGATGGGCCGGCTGATAGAACGTTTTTTTTACTTTTCTAAAACTGTGCTAGGCTCAGTAACACCTATTTAAAAGGCAAACAAAGGGAGAAAAGTCTTTAATCTACCTTAGGCACCCTAAAAGTCAAAGACACAGTCCAAACCAATCAGTCAAACCAGAGAGGCAGAAGAAGAGGCCGGCGTCTGCTGGCCATTATCACTTTCTTTATTAGCGTGACTAAAACGTGACTAAGTTGTCATTTTCGTATGAATATAAGCAGCGTAAGATGTCACCTTTGTGTCTGTACTCATGCTGAACTGAACAAAAACCAAACAAATTTCCAATCACAAAGATGATAGAAATAGAAAAATAACTGAAAATCCTTGGCCAATCTTTGAGTCTGTTTCACAAACACTATCTTTATGCAGCCTGTCTTGAAACAAAACCTTTTGTAAATCATTCCACGTCCTTTCAATATGTTCTAACTAATATGCTAATAATCAAGTGTAAAGATAGGGGTTCCAAATTATAAACAATGTTCACTTGTGTAATATCTCCTTATGTGTCTTCAATGAAAGAATGTGGTTATACAGGCTAATAACTCTTCAAAACAGATCTGCATGTGTCACTTTTGCCTCGTCAACACTGCTAAATGATGCCATATGGTTACTAGTTAAACCTCATTTATTGCCCCTGAATCCATGCAGGCGATACAATAGTTTCTACACTTCAACAAAAATATGACTTGTTCAATATTTTACATTTAATGTCACACCAGCATTACTAGAAGAACTTAAAATCTCAGTTTTGAAACACATGGCAGGCACCAAGAACGATTCTCCCGTCAAAGCATATTTTAGTGGTCTAATGTATCTCCTCATCTATGGAAAGCCCTCTGCATGTACGCATCATTGCAGTTTTCAGTGGCACATGTTTGCTGCTCATCGACTGATAAAGTTTCGACTGAATTTGAAAAAGAAAAAAATAGAACGTGCACAGAAGTGATTCTATTCTGTACATCCACTCAAGATATACTTTGTTGTGATTATGTTTTTGATTGCAGACAAAAACATTATCAATATCCAGTTTATCACGAAAAAAATCTTCTTAAAGGGACAGTGATATTTAGTGCCTTCTACTTCATTCTGTACACATTTTTAAAAATTTGAAAAATACTGAAAACACATGAATTATTATACAAATGATATTTTTTATGAATACAGTATTCATAGGTCGAGAAATGTGTAGTTCTTTTACAAAACCGAATTCATACCTGGTAGTCTCCACCATGTTTGTCTGGTATCTTACTGCTGTCACTCTCATTACGCACTGCTTTTCGTTCACATTAGACAATACAGTGCCATCTAGTACTCAAATATTACACAATGTACCTTTAACAAGCAAACATGTAGGATTCTGATGCAATTGGTATATTTTGGGTTCACCACCTATGCACACACCTTATTATAAAATAATAACTGCTTTGTTAGGGGCAGCATTTGAACAAAGTGAGAAGCAAGATTGATCCAAAACTAAGTTAATTGTTAAATTAGACATAAGGTGATGTATTATGCCTATTTGAGGAAACGTGTACCATGTTTAGGAGAAGTTGTTGAATTGCAAGACGTACAGCATTGTCAAATATCAGTCCTTGGTATTAGAAAGGATTTTAAGCAAAGTACCTGCACTGTGTCTGAAACCAAGCCAAAAAAATCCGAGCTTCTCCCTACAATGCCAAAAGCGCATTTTTGTCCCTTTTAATGTTGTGTCTCTTTGTCTGGCCTTCAGTGAGCTTGGCCATCCACCGCAGGGTAAAGGGCGCTTATTGGAAAATCAATGGCGCAAACGCTAAGCAAGTTACAGGAAGATGTGGGAAGGAAGGGTTCTTATTGATAAAGCAAGGGAAGGCCTTTGATTCTGCACTAGGGACACACTCAACGATGGGGGAACAATTGTACTCCTCAGGCAAATCGGCCGTAGGATTTATCCGCTGAGTTAGTTCCAATGAGGGGCTTATAAAAACATCAGCGTTTTGTATTATTTAGCATAAGTCAAAAGGTCATGTTTTACATAGCATACTGCAACTGCCTTTCATTCATGTAATATACAGTATATTTGCAAATATCAATAACACCGACTGTTTTAATCAGCAGTGTATATGGTAGAGAATAATGGCTACACACTTGTTTTAATGGCATCCCCTTTGCAAAGTATGCAACAATGCACATGTTCCCCTTATTACACTTAGTGGACACTTTTATGTACACCTACACGGTTAATAAGATCCAATACAACAGCATAACATCCATCTATTTTCTGAACTGCTTAAATGGGTGAAAAAAATGCTCATGCAGCTTAATTTCAGTATTGGTACAAAATATAACAATGAATTATTTGTCCCTCACTATCCAGGGTTTGTACTGGTGCTTGAAATCCTTGAAAATGTTTGAATTGTAATGTTGAGTTTTGGAAGATAAAAAAGTGCTTGAAACGTATTTTTCATTAACGTATCATTATATAGGGCACAATGAAATGTACATTATTGCAGGCATGTCCAAAGTCTTGCCCAGGGGGCAGTTACAGCCCGTGATGACAATTTTACTGGCCTGCTGCCTCTGTCTTAAAACAAAAATATAATGTGGCTTGCCAGTAACGTTAACTGCAGAATAGAATACATCTGTAAAAAAAAAATAATAAATAAATTACAAAAAAAAAATCACCATTTCACCAGACAATGGCTGTAGCCATTTAGCCACCTTGCCCTCACCTTACTGTGAGAATTTTTTACCACTCTACTTCTGAAATGGCGAATATAAATAAAAAAGGAGAGCTGACTGTTAAGGCAGCTGCTTCTAGGACAAGTGGGAATTGATGTATTTTTTCACCAAACTCGTAAACAACTGCATCTGCCCAATTTGCAAAGAGACTGGATGTTTTCAAACAATAGAATATCAGGATGCACTGCCAGACAAAACATCCTGACTACAAAAAGCTAAATGGAAACGCATGCTGTGAAAAGGTGAAGCAACTGGAAGCTGTTTTAGCGGCAGAGAAGTGCTTTTTTACGAGACCCTGCGAGTCAAAGGAAAATGCTAAAAAAGTGAGCCACGAGGTTGAGACGCTGATTGCAAAGCACTCCTAACACCGTTCAAAGCAACGAAGCTGAACAGCTGGCCCTAACACATTTTCAGCATACCAAATCTGTCCGCTTTCTAAAAAAAAAATGGACACCCCTGTATTAGTGCAAGGAATAGTATCAATTATAGACATTTATTATGGGCTATGCAAAAAATTAAAGTCATATTTCCCAGTAGTAAATTGTAACGGGAAGACCTTCCTGCAACTGAAAATGTAAGCTACACATTTTTGCCATTTATACCCAACACATAAAATTTACTTGGAGATCTAAAACCATATTTAATAATACATGCATACTGAAGATAAAACATTGCATTTGTCAATTTCAGATATATTGCAAAATAAAATATTCACACCTAATCTTGTTCTTTTAATGGTACGGGAGACTCTGGAAAGTTGCCTTGGAAAGTCATTAAAACGTGCTTGAATTAGGTCTTAAAAAGGCTTACGAACCCTAAATATAGTCATTTTCAAAAATCAATATCATCTTATCAGAGGATCTTCTTGTGCTTTAAAGTTGAGGTCAGTAGTTGAACTGTAGTTCAAGTAACAAGCTGTTTTTTCTAAACCAAGACAAGTTCAAGCTGCGTTCTATGGTTGATTTAAGTGAGCAGAGTTTGCCCAATAATTTGTCGATTGACCACACAAGGATACTGTACAACACTGCTGTTTATTGCAGCTGTAATTATTTGCTCAACTATTTTGGTCATGCAGGCTTAAAGGTAATTCAGTATTGTTCAGACTGCAGGAGGCAAAAAAAGTCACCTCAGGTCGATGGCACTCAGCCTGTAAACAGGCATTCCCGTAAAATCAATGATCTTCAGAAGGAGATAACAGCGTGGGGGAGCAGAAATAGCCATGGTGGTCTTGGGTCTGAGGAAAGCACAGTACTGGGTGTTTACATGGGGGAGAGGAGGGAGGCTGGTAATGTTGCCCCCGCCAACCTCCACTGGTATTTGCGAATATTTAGAAGAGATAGTTCAAGTGAAATCGAGTGAGCTTCTGTCAAGCTCCAGACGCACACAAGACAGATCAAGTTGCTATGGAGACTTTAGATATCACACAGCATTGAATCAGTTTGATGTCTTAGGGAAACGTCAGTTTTCGTGATCCCTTCGTTCCAAAATGTCTGACTAAAACCCAATAAAATAAAACCCAAACTTGAGTAGTAAAAAATAATGTGAACTTAATTAGTGTGCATCAAAAATGCACAGAATAACTACACTTCTTTGAGTAGAATTGAATTAAACTGCCTTTATTGTCATTCAACGAGATTTAGACACTGCACTCCAGGGTAAACTTGTAATAAAAATGTTTAAAAGAAAAAAAAAGATAGATAACCATCGGAATAAAAATGCAAAAACAGTTACAACATAGTGCTTGAAAACTGGCCTACGATATAATAATGATACGATGAAAAAGAATAGTGCATCGTAAGAATAGTGCAATGAAAAGAAGTGCAAAATCATAGCAGGAACAAAAATCCCCATATAAGTTCCAAGGTATCTACAGTATTTTTTTCAGTATTCTGACATAAAGAACATAGTATAAAGGATGTTTGACTAAGAAAGTGTCATTTTTAGCAGTCGTGAAGATTTGTGAATGCTTATCAAAGTAACCAAAAGAGATGTAGATGAGTCAGTTTCATACTTTGCTAAACGTTTTGATGTATATCTTCTGCATTACGAGTGGGCACACTTAAAAATAATGGGGTACAGGGTTGGGACAGGAGGAAAAAAATAATTATTTTTATGTCATACATACTACGATTCAAAAGCCCAGCGGGACGCATGTGGCCCCCTGGGTTGTGGATTCCCACCCTCAGTCTATACCAACGGAACACTCCATGTTACCATTGTACAAAAAACTGCACCATGTCTTTAGCATGAATTTAGTTCACTAATAATAACAGAAAGAAGCAACCTTTGCCAGGATATTACTTGGGATTTTGATAACAATACAAAATTGTATTCTAAAAGAATGACAATATAATGGAAATTGGAAATACAACATGTTCATTGCTGCAACTATCTCTAGGTGATAAAGAGTTTGTTAATACCAGTCTAGTTTCGCATTTTAACACGAGCCCCATGTTCATGGTCTGAAGGTATGCAGTTAAAATGTGAGACTTTAGTACAGAAAATACAGTACATTTTTGTTTCTTTCCTTTATCTATAAGAATGATTCTTGACAATCCCAACCCTATTTGGTGCTGTCCAAATGTTTGATATTTGGCTTGACAAGGGGCTAGACTTCAAAATGTGCCATATATAGAACATTTTTTTGATCAAAGAATAATTCACCCCTCCTATTATGAGGCTCGTTTGAAACGATTACATGATCGTGACCTGATCAAAACAACTTCCAGAGACCTCATGGAGTAATTTCTTCTTGGGATTGTTTCTCAGGTTCCTTTTGGTGCGATCGAAGCGATGTGCTGGTGTAATTAGAAGTAGTTAATTAACTGTGGGTTAATTACCGGGTTCTGCAGCGAACGAGTGAGAACTTGGCGGGTGGCAAAACAAATGGAAGCGGTACAGGCACAGCAAGAAGCTCTACAATTAGCGGCAAGGGGGTTTGCTTCTCCCAGATAATATCTCACAACCTGCAGATGGTGAGAACACAAAAGTATATTAAAAATATATTTTTGCTGGTTTCAGGTAAGTATGTTTTATGGTTGAAAAATTTAACGGTTACTTAAAATGTCAGTCATTAACTGCATGCCTCATTTATTTTATTTTTTTTGATTTATTTTATTAATTGGGACAAAGAAACATTTGTATGCGCAATTCATTATTTACAACTCCGTGTAAATAATGACCAAAATGAAGAAAATTGTGTGACTTCGTGTTTTGATTTTGACCAGATTAGTAAGATAGGTATCACAATTTGTCAGCAGACATGGATTCAAGAATTTGTCCCGGTCTAATGTGAAGCCGCACATCAATTAGCATGCATTGCTGACTTTCCCATCTATTGGAATTCATAAACTCTGAGAAAACACTCAAACTTTGTTCACTTCTCTGAGGCACTGGTACGTTTCTAGCCAAGCACTAAACACGATGCATCTTGGGATATTTGCAATATTTCTTGAGACGGCGAGAACTGAGTGAGCATATTGGACCTATACAAAAAGACATGAAATGAGGAAAGAAAAGAGCTAGGTCAGACATGAAGGGGGAAAGTAGCTGATCATAGTGTGTGAGCCCCAGGTCTTTCATTTCAACTAATTATCAAATGTGCCCCTATTTATATCTACTGGGAGCAAACATTCTCTCATGAGAGGAGATACGCTAAAAGCTTTCAAAGCTTCTGTTTGCACTCAATCAGTTTCATTTTCATCGCAGAAACAGCATTAGGGTAGCACCAAAGGTTAACCCAAGGTCAATGAACCACACATCGACATGAATTAAAAAATGTCTCAAAGGCGTGAGTTGAAAACATATAAATGCAAAATTCTACATGTGTAGGGGAGAATGGAGAATACACAAACCTTCAAGTAAGGCGGTAGTAGTTAAAATGAATAATATCCTTGAAATATAAAACCATGATATGCTACAAGGTTTATTTGAAAAAAAAGTAATACAATGGTTTACATATGACTATTGTGAAAGTTTAAGTTTATCTAGAAAATAACATTAGCTGTTGCGACATTTCGAACGACTGAAGTTTGTAGCAAAGCTACAATACTGGTAGGGGCTGGGGAATGTGTGGTTGAAAGAATTGACTGACAACAAATATCATGACGAGTAAAAACAAACAAAAAACCTTACTAATTGATATATATATATATATTGCTGGATGCATATTCACAAATTGCAAATATTAAAGTGGTTCAAAACAAGACATTTAGACCAGATCGAGACACTCACTTTGTCATGTTCTATAAAGAGAAATTAGTTATAAAAATAATTTTGTTTAAGCACTCTCAATAACCGACCAGCACGTTTTATAGCTTTTCTCAAAGGTTGAAGCAAAGCTGAGTGGACTTGTGGCAGATTTCTAAACATCTATCTATCCATCTATCTATCTACCCTAGTCATATCTCTCGAAAGGGCTGAGCGACAGCAAGACAAACACAGACACAAAAAAAAAAGAAAATTAAAAAAAGGCAAAAATAGCAAAAAACACACACAAAACCATGGCCAACCCAAATAGCCAAGCACCCAAACGAGTTAAGCACTTAGGCACCCAAGTTGGTCAAGCTTTTGTCCCTCTAGATCAAGTGGGACACAAGAAAGCGACCATGCCACTCGGGTCCGGGTGGCACAACACAGAGCCCGACAGTTTTCACTGGTTTACCCCTGCCACATCATAGGGGTGCCATGCCCATCCCTGAGAACGCGTCTAAACATCCCACTATCCTTTCACAACACCTCTCCACTCATTCCTATCACCAACAAGAGCTCTAGCTTCCACTATATTTAGACCTCATAAAACCATTCATCCACGTCAATCGCGGCCTTCCTCTTGGTCTCCTTTCATTTACTTCTGCTCTGTAGATCGTCTTAAGCATTCTCTCCTCATCCATCCTCTCCTTAGTCCTTTCTTAACAAAGTCCCAAATATTGATGTCTCAATTTCCTATGTAGTTGGCCTTGTCTTTTAAATTTAGACTGTCATGATTTTTCACGTTAGCCTAACACTGTCTTCTTGTTTGCTTCTGTTTTTGTCTTCTTATGTAGTTCTAATCACCTATGCCTTGTCATGCTTAAATGTGGCGTATGTTAGCACATCGCATTTCCAATAAGATTTTGAGCAGCAGAGGACAGGCAAGTGGAAACGGTCTACAGAAACAATTTATAAATCCAACAGAGAGCGTTAGTTGTAGCATCCATGTATCACACGCGGAGAAAATACGGCTTCTGAAACAACAGCGATCAACTCCTTAGTCGCTATTTCTGATACCATAGCCATATCATTTCTTACTTTTTATACAAACTTGGCTCAAAAAGGGTCCAATTATTATATAAAGTCATATTTATGGAATCAAGGTGTCCAAAGACCCCTGAAACCGTGCAATGTTGTTGTCAGCCCCTTACCAACTTCCCATAGAAGTTGATTCAGATTTTTTAGCTCTGATGGACTCTTATTGCTGATGTAAACCAGGGTATGTACACTTTAATGTTTTCCTTTGTGACAGATCTTAATGAGTTTTAGACGTGTAAACTCACACTTAATTTTTGGCACATCTAATGCTATAAAAGAAGCAACGTTTTATCTACGCTGTCTTTTCAGACATGTCGCAGATAAGTTCATTACTTATGACAGAACTAACCCATTACGGATTTTTTTAAGGCTTTTCCAGATTTATATTTCATGGGAGTATACCAAATTAACGTGGCAGAGAGAAGCTACAAGTTATGCTGTGAGGCCGATAAGACACTGCGTTATAACAGACCCAACAGCAGCGTAAACTTCAAATTGATAAAAATAAACAATTAACTAACAATTAAACTGTACAACAAATCACTTTATTCAGGTTCCCATCAATCATTTTCACGTTGAGTTGAACGTGAGTGTAACAGCATGCCTTTATCCACTTCAAAAACGTCTCCAAATTAGTTTTTGCCTGAGGAAAATGGATAAATCTCACCTACACTAATCGTTCCGGATACTTCTAATCGACGTTACAAGTTCCCCACACACATCTTCAAACCATTTTTGATGCAAAACGCTAATTACAAATGTTTCAGGTTACAAAGCTAATCCCAGAACAAGCGTGTGGATCGGCAGACACTGGCTGTTGTCATCCTCACGTTTGGATTGGCTGAGAACAATTATGCGTGACTTCACATCTCTCTCTGTCATGTAGTTTTCACATCCAAAATAGGTAATGATTTTATTGCTTTGCATACTCAAAGACAGCATTGTAGAGGAAATATGGATTTTTAGGGTCTGTCAATGTCCTTGCACAAATTTTTAATATACATTGTAGTTGGATAAAGATAGGACTGCTGGTACACTCATCGGAAAGTTGTTGTTCCTCACGTAAGTGAATCTGATCAGTGTTTTCCTATTCCCCTAAAACATTGACTGTACAGAGATAGATAGAGAGATAGAGAGAGAGAGAGAGAGAGAGAGTTTTAAAATGTATAAAGTAAGTTTTGGAAACAAGAAAATATTGCAAAATGTTGGCTGTTAGTGGTACTACTTTTGGCGATACAACTTTTGACGACTAGCTTCCAGAATCAAACAAGACGACGCCAGTTTTCATTGAGGAATAAGACGAGGCTAGTTTTTGGTTGGATAAAAGCCTGCCCTAAAATGTTATCCCAAAACACATACAAGGTGTAGAGTATAATAAATCATTTCATTTTTCTTGAATGATTTATTATTTATTTCACATAATGTTGACGTGGCCTTTAATCAAAGCTGTCTACATTCCCCAAAATGTGCTAAACAAACTAGAGAGTAAAGCAAACATCTTAACTGGAAATACTCTGCCTATGGTCTTGTACAAGGATCACACCATTACTGACACAAAAGGGAAATGGATAACGTGTCTATAATCCTACGCCTCTTTGTGTAATCTGGAAAACAAATACCTTCGAAATGACCCGTTCCTGCACCTGGTAAAACATTGTGTTCACTGCCACTTTGAAAAAGACAAACAAAGCATTCTCAAGGGGACACCAGTCATGAGAAAAACTCTTTGTTACACAAAGCGCCAAAGTATTGATTAAGCGCATCTACTGTATGCTGGTGTAGAGTCAATTTACAAATGAACACATAGGCGGTCATGTCACCAGCGTGATCTTTTGGCTGGCTTTTCATTTTGAGGTCTTGGCCTCGTCAGCGTGATGATCCCATTTAGGAGGCATGCAAAGACCAAATGAGCGAAAAAGCAGTCATATGTGGTTGGAAGCTGTCTAGGGTGAGAGCAGAGATGCGGAAAGTTGCACAGTGTTTATGTGTGGAAATGGCTCAATTACTATCTTCTGCGTTGTGCACTGATATTGAGAGGTGGTGATGTACACGATGTATACGCCAGGGATTAGAGGGTGTCCTAGTCCAAACATTAAGTTGAAATTATTTCTTTTTTGGAAAAGAAAATCACGAAAGCTGCCCTCTAATTCTAGAGTAGGATATCCTGGATAAATAATTACAGGGCTTTTTGATGACCTTGCACAACCAAACCCTTTGCTGTCTATATGACATTTGCTAGAGTCATTAATGACAAAGACTTTGAAATAAATCACTTAAGTATGCCAGCCACAGGAGAAGAAATAAGGTTATTCACAAGGCCACAGAGCACAGCGCTTTTATCATAAAGGCAAATTTAATGGACATGTTGCTTGGTTATTTTTAGACCACGACATACACCTCCAGTTAGCGTGTACACATGAACACGGCAAACCAGGTAATTAGCTGTACAATCACAGCATTGCGGTTATCAAATGCAGATTGCACTTAAGGATTTACAGTGGGAGTGGGCGGATTAATCCAAATATGGATATTATTGATACTAAGCAAGGATTTGGTTCGGATCGATACTTCACCAAGTCACTAATTTCTTCAAAGTGCCGCTTCTTTATGTATATAGCCCAGTCCTTCTCTCTCTCACTCAGCACCCTGGCCACTTTCTAAATGTATGTCTGTTGTGTGACTGATAGGCACACTTTTAGCACCTATGCCTACCTGGGATGTTGCTGCATCTTTCCTGTCAGGCACAAGAGGGGGTCAAAAATGTGCGCGCACTCTTATTTGCAGCTAAATATGATCGAGGCAAACAGGAAACGCAGTGCTGTGTGGCCTTTTTTTTCTCCAACAACAGAAAAGGACAATGCGAGGTGTCATTTAATCAATTAAGTGGTGCAAACTTACATAACAACATAAGAACATTCACTTTACAGATAGCTGCAAGCAAAACTGTAAGCATGTTACAAAAGTGCTATTTCCTTAGAGTTCTGATTTTTGGTATTACTCTATTGACTTTTGCTCTGTAACAGTTGAGGTAGAACCAATTTAGTTTTTATACTGTTAAATGTTTTTATTTTGTATTGTTTACACTATTTTTCCACTTTGACTTTATTTTCAAAATATTGTCCAATAGAAGGTATAATTGACATGATGACGAGGCTATATTTGTATTTTTGTTAAATTGCTGCTTCTTTTGGTGTCACTTTGCTTTTTGTTCTGAAACAGTTGTAATAAAATAGATAGATAGATAGATAGATACTTTATTCATCCCCGAAGGGAAATTCACTTTTCCAGCAGCCTCCCTAAGCTGAGAACAATCGAAAATAACTGAGAACAATCGAAAATAACACGGGAGCTGCTGGAGTGGCTGCCATTCGTGACGGCGCCGGAGAAACGATTCAATTTGAATCATGTACAAACAAACAAACAATTGAATCATGTACAAGAAACAAAATGTATGTATACATATAAATTGTATATTATTTTTATAACTGTTAATTTGAAGATGTCTAATACAAAATTAGTTTTGAGCTGTGTTTGTCATAAATATAAACTAACTCAGGGAGGAGGGTTCAATTATTCAATGATCATGATATTTCAGATTGGTATCGATCAATACTATCATATATCGATACTCCAATTCCCAATATCGCCCACCCCTATTTCAAATAATATAATACTAAATTCTAAACATCCAGAATGTTACACATTTGCATGCAGTGAACATGCAACTGGGATGTAAAGCCTAACAAGTAAGGAACAAATTCAAACACATTTATTTAAAAGGGATATTAAGAACAGAATCCATATTGATGTAGTCCAAGTGGACGGAAGGGTTAGGGGACGGAACCATAAGTGGATGAAAGGCACAATGGCTAAAAGATAGCTCCACATGACGGCGTGATGAACATGGAGCGGCGCTCGTCCCCGATGTTCTTAAAACCCTAGAGTGAACAAAACCACTAGTTTGTCTTTAACTGAAAAGGAGGATAAATGTGACTAATAGACAACAAGCCCATTTGCCCGTTAGTCATTTTAAGTGTGCGCGTGCACTAAATCCGAGCACTGTTCCTCGTCGGAGACCTCCGGGGAAACGTCGTCTAACGTGAGGGAGAGATGCTGCCACACGTCTACATCTGAAACAGACTAACCCAGTTCCGAAATTGAAACGAAAGCAATGAAATAGTTATTTGTTGTTCAGCTGTGGGTAACTTCAACAGAAGAGCAGGCAACATTTTTTGTGGCTTGTCCAGAGGA
This sequence comes from Urocampus carinirostris, assembly GCF_059441175.1. Lineage (NCBI taxonomy): Eukaryota > Metazoa > Chordata > Actinopteri > Syngnathiformes > Syngnathidae > Urocampus > Urocampus carinirostris. The sequence continues at coordinate 38,394,800 of NC_142352.1, forward strand.
CCTATAACGGATTGGTTACTTTCACCAGGCTTTTGTCGTCCCCTTATATTCTTGCTTTTTCCCCTCTATTTTACTCCTTTCTTTAATGTTTCTCTTTTTCTGTCTTTTTTTCCCATTTTTTTCTTTTCTATTTTTGTCTCTTCCTTTTGTCTTTTCCTTTTTTTTTCTTTTTTTTCCTTTGCATTTTTCTCATTATTTATCTTCTCTACCTCATACTTTATTTCCCCCATTTTTCTTCCACATTCTTGCATTTTCTCTTTTCCATTTATTTCTATTTCCTATTTCTTTCTCTTATTTTGTTCTTTTTTCATCGGTTCGTTTTTTTTTTAACCCTATTTTAATTTATATATATATATATATATATATATATATATATATATATATATATATATATATATATATATATATATATATTTTTTTTTTTTTTTTTAAATTTCTCTCTTTTTCTGTCTTTTTTACTTTATTTTATCTCTTCGTTTTTGCTCTAATTTTCTTTTCTATTGTCTTTGCATTTTTCTTCTCATTCTTTGTCTTTTTTTCTTATTTGCTTTCCCCATTTCTCTTTTGTATTCTCACTTTTCTCTTTCTCTTTTCTTTTTTAATTTCCTTTTTTCTTTTTTTTTCCTTTTTTTCTTTTGTTTCTTTCTCTTTCCAATGTTTTTCTTTTTCTATATTTTTCCCCTTTACTTATTTCATATTTTCCTTTTGCAAAAGGCTGGGCAACAAAATGAAAACAAAACGATGCGGTCCATTTGAGTATCCATAGCTTGTATGCTTCCTTGCTCTTTGTACCACTCTGTTTCAGTAGCGCTACACAATACAAAGACATCTAGTGGTCAATACAACACACTCTCCTTTTAAGCAAAATGATATTTTGGCAGTGAGGTAATAAATTATACTACTCCTACGCCCTCTTTTGTTCAGAATGTTACGACAACCACAGTGGTGTGAAGCTGTATTTGAGAAAAAGCCCCCCGCCACTTCGTCTGCACGGACACATGCAGACACTGCTGCCCTTGTTCATTTGCCTTAATGAAATGGCCACATGCCTCCTGTCATCCCAGTACTGCATGCACACTGAAGCACCTGGTGGATATAAATCAGGACAGCCAGGCTGCATTTGGGAAGTGAGGCATTATGGATGACAGGGACTGTCAAAGTTCAAATTGCAACAACCGCGACACAGATCCAAAAACCGAAGCCCGGACTCGAACAGAGCTCTTATCTGCCGCATCGCGGGCTCGGCGGGACGCATCTGCCACATCTGGGGCCCAGCTGGGCAGCTCGCTGAGCAAATGGCTCGGTGCAACTCCACTTGCCCAGCGGACTGTTTTAGTGAGCCCCCCGACGGTGCGCATCTTCCGGGGTAGACTTTCACATCCTTCGGAAAGTCTTGACCCCGTGTTTGCGGCCATATATTTTAGGCTTACTTTTCGGTGAGATGAAATTCCAAGTGGTGTGGATTCTGATTCAAAGCAGGAGGTAGCAGTTAAGTCATTGAGAGTGTGTATTGTATAAGCGTTTTATACGAACTTGAACAGAATTTTAGTCATGTGTGTACAGTGAGGGTCCCCAAACTTTTTGGTGTGAGGGCCACATAACCTTTCACTTCTCTGATCAGGGGGCGGGGTCAGATTGTAACAGAAAAGTCTGACGATTACATGGGTCCCTAAATGTAAAAATGTATTGTTTTCCAGAAATTCTTCTGAATAGAACAAAAGACAACAGTCAGAAAAAAAAAATATATGAAATAAATAATAACCAAATAACACTGTGCGGGTACTGAAAAAAGTCAATGTTTCATTTACTTTCTTTTACGCCGTGAAGTCATAATGAATGGCTGATACAGTAGAATGTTTTGATTGAAGTGAAGGCAAAATGGAATAATAAATTACTGCATTCATTGCAGCGTGGATCTGGTTCGCATAGACGTTTTAGGGGACAGCATTAAATAAAGTAAAAAAATTCATAAATAGTGGTGGTTGTTGGAAAGTCGTTGATATGTTTAGAATTGAGGATGTGTTAAAATGAACATTGCAAATTACTTAAATTGTCCATACTCTAACACAATATACAATGAGGTTCAAGTTCAAAGTGTCTGACATTTTCGAGTTTTTCCTTGCCCTCATGTAGGTTTTAGATCAGGGGATGTTGTAATGGTGGCCTATTCAGCCCTTTGAGACTTTTTCTGATTAAGCACCAAACAAATGAATATGACTTGACTTTTTTAGAAGAGTATTTGAGCCGAAGTAATGAGATGGTCAATTGATAAGTGGAACCTTTGAGCAGAGTGTCAGTAACAACCATAGTACCTTTTGTATTTGTCTTTTATTCACAACATCTGATAGCAAAAGGATAAAGTTGGTTAAAGCATGAGCTAATATTTTCTGGGGGATTTGGTGTGGGTGATGATGAGGAGGTCTTATGTCGGGACTATTCAAGTAACCATGCTTCGGCTAAATTAGAGAGCCGATAATGAGCTTCAGGATCAAGTCAATGACAGATGCATCTTACGGGGGAAAAGAGACCACGCGAAGAAGAGCACAGGATTACTTTTATGATACATAATATCAACTTCTTCGGGCCTGGCGTGCGTCAAGGTCGTAAAAACGGCACTATGTTCTGGATAAATGCTGTAAAGGTGAACTTTGCAAGAGGTCAATGAAAATGTGCAAATTTAAAAAGGAAAATGGCCCGATTTGGCCTATTTCGTGATTCACTCACTCAGTAGTGTTGCACTATATAACATAATAATTTAGCCTCAGATGACAAGGGCAACCACACTAAGATTTTGAAAGACACATGTGACCACACATAAATAGTGCTGAATGACATGTACATTATTACTACTTTCACTGCTACTAATGTCACGAGTAAAAAAAAAAATCAAACCAAAATGGAATTGTCACAGGATATAAACATTCCAGGATGAGCTAGCGGTTTTCGGGAAAATTGACATTCAATGGTCAGTCCATTAATGATTCCAATATATTGACAATAAAACAGATTAGTAACCAGCAAAATGAATTCATCACGCTGACAATGAGTGTCAAACAACATATTGTAGATTTTCCGATGCCCAATTTAGTTTTAAGGGTGATTTTTGCTTTTTGTTTTAATTCAGTTTTTTTAACCTACACCTGATTATCTACCACTAATGAGTCCAGTGTTCTTGTTTGCCCGCGTCCCTGCGTCCTAGATGCATAATTTTTGCTGGGGACGCATTGTGTCAAATCAATGTGCGTCCCCGGGACGCAACTTTTTTGACACCAAATTGTTACTTTTTTTTTTTTTTTTAACAAAGATTTACCACACTCCAAACTTTTGGTCAGGCAGATCCGCCATTGTTGTTTTGGTCTTGCGCCGATCTCGGCAAACGAGATCTCGTTGCTTCGAGATGACGTCATTGTTTTGGTTGTTGTCGAGTGAAAGAGAAGTATGCCTCCGAAAAAACAGTTGGTATTAGGTGCAAATCAACAAAAAATTGGTCATTTCTTCAGTGTAGGCAATAAGTCAAAACATAATACAGAAAGTGGTAAAAACGGCAAAAATTCTGGCAAGAAATTTTTCAGAAGACCGCGAAGTCAAGGAAAACACGTGTTTTGAAGCGAGCGATTCAACAAAAGATAATAAACAAAAGAATACTCCTAGCAAGAAAAGGACTTTTCTGCCAAAATGGACTCAATTATATTCCTGGTTACGCTATGAGGATGATAATGGAGGCTACATGTTATGTGATGCGTGCACCCAGCGTGACAAAAAAACTGGATTGCATAAATCATTTCGCAATACGAACTTTCAGAAAAGCACATTGTATCGGCACAACACCAATGAAAACCACAAATAGCTATGGAAATTCCGTTGCTGCAATTGGACCTAGAGAAGGCATTACAACTGTGGCGGGACAGCAAACCACGAAGAATATATGAACTGAAAATTCTGAAGTGAATAAAACTGTATATAGACTAATATTTCAGCAATATTATTTTGTATAATGTACAATATTTTTGTGAACTGAAAAATCTGAAGTGATAACAGCTTTGTATTACCAATTAAGTGTGATGATTAAAACTGAATGAATATATAGATTTATATATTTATTTATATATTTGTCGCCGATTTACAATTTTAACCTCGATAACACTTAATTTTGGGGACCCATAGATCTCTGTTGGGACCCCTAGTTTTTTGAGCATGCTAGTCCCCGGGACCCATCACTTTTCAGAGGTAAAATGAACACTGTGAGTCCCAACCTAAAATATCTTGGCAAGGTTTTAAGGAAAATGTAATTCTGTCCTACACACAAACCTAATTCACCAATCCTTTTCTAATAAATACATATGCACACATTTACGTGCACTGAAATAAACAACATTTTCACAATAAGATACAGATTTAAGCAGGCCAATCTTGGCCACCCTCAAAGTTCAAATTGAGTACCAGCACTAATGACAATTTGACAGGCCAAGTTATCCCTAGTAAATTTGGAACAAGTTATGTGCATGTTATAGTGTGCTAAAGCGCCCGCCTCAAGACAACTGTTCTGTATTAAGTATTTACATGTAAACTACCATTTTGATGTGGAAGAGAAGAGAAAAAAAGAACACAATAATAGCTGCCTTGAACTACCTTAACAGGAGCTTCCCCGCCACCTTCTTCATATTGTCTCCCATACAAGGCTGGCACATCTCTAACAGATGCCCCCCTATTTGAGTAGTAATAAGGGGGGACCACTGATGGTGTAAAACGAGATGATAACTAATTGGTTCATAGCCTGTAATTGGGACAATGTAATTGGAGCGGACCCCGAGATGCCAGCTGCACCTTCAGGAGCAGGGGCAGCGGTTTGCCCTTTGACTGGCTACCCAGGCGTGTGTTGGGGATGGTAAACGTGTACAAAGGGACGGTTAAGGTTCAATGTGGGCGGAACAACAAAGCTTCAATGCATAAGCCCCCCCATACAACAAAGCTTGGTTTTGGCGTGTGTTGATGATGACATAAAAACCACATGCAAGCTGGTTTTGCAGGCGTTGAAACTTCATCTGACTGCACTAATACAACTAGCCACACATATACACGATTTGCAGGTGCAATATACACTTGTTGTGGGATATAAGAAAATGTTTATGACCTTAAGAGACATATGTCTAACTTTAAATTGCCACATTTATTTGGATTATAAACCTTATTGGAGATAGAAATGTCCTGCCAGTATCAGTCAGTATCAGCTCCGGACAAAGCTCTTTTATGAATAGAGGAGAGAATCAATCTGTTCACAGAATCAGTACGGTTCACGTGTTTTCACATGTCATTTGCAAAACAGCTGCTTTAATCTGAATAAAAATGCTTGTAAGCACCCCAATCAGAATGATGTGTTTTGATCAAGGCTATTACCAAGAAGATGTTGCTAGTTTCTATAAATTATGTAAATTGAAAATCTAATTGGCATGCAAACACTAATTCTATGTTTTGCAACAAACCTTCTTTAAATCACATTCTCTGACAGAGATACCTGTTTCTGTTATCCTTGTTGGCTACTCAAAACACTGCCAACTCAAGACATACATGGCAGGTACAAGACCGAATAGGGAGCAAAAAATATTGCTCGACATATTAAAGTAACTTATAAATAAATCAACAAAAAAAATAATGTATATCATTATTTTTAGAACTGGGTGGGATAACATTTTCTTTACACTGAACTCCCTTCAATTCCAGATTTCTGTGTATTTGGTCAATCCGCACAAGTCAAATGTATTTGCAATTGTCAAAAGTTTGAAGCATGAATATGTGATTCATAATTAGATCAATAGTTTCAGTGACCTTTCAAAAGGTTTGATCACAACCTACGTTGGAACAATATTCGGAACTAAAGTAGTTATTGTCAGAAAGACTACAAAAAGTCCAAGTACTATTCAAACCTCTACAGTTATCATTTAGATACAATTTGGTAAAATAAGAGCATATCTAAGTTACTACAAGAATTGATGTGCTTACAGCTTTTCAGGCTATGATGACAGATCTTGTCCACCAACATTTAAGTTAACATAAACTGATGAATACAAACACACTGACACTGCATATTTGTTTAAAATGTGTGCAGCAATTGTCTACTGTGCGTATAAATTCATCCAGTAATGTTTTCTTATTGCTGTTGACTTTGCATCTGTAACTAACGTTCTGGCTGAGCAGCTTCAAGTCCACTGGCACATTAATTCGCCGGCTGGTGCAAGAAATGGGAAGCTCAACATTTTCTCATGGTTCAGATGATGGGTCAATGTGATCAATACGTCCACGGCCCACCTAGCCAATACTACACGATAGACAATCAATGAAATGGAGGCTGAGTGTTAATTGGTACACTGTGAGTGGGAGGTGCATGATGGAACAATTGGTGTGTTTTTCATACAGAAATATAACAAACTAAAGGGAAATCAAGTGAGCATGTTGCTTGGGTGTTTTGTAAACGCTTGTCTTGGGAATGCTGGTGGACAAAAAGCGGATGGTGAGTGTTTCTTTGTGGTAATGCAGGGAGGAGGGTTGAACCATCTGTTTTGCCAGCAATCGCCATATGATTTTCAGTAATTAACCACAACACCTGCACTTCTATGAGTTTGGTCTTGGCTGAGAAGGCATTTCCAAAAGTGGAGCTGAGAGAAAGTTTAGTTGTGACAAATCAAACATTTTGTGTGCTTTTCTATTCAATAAAATGTCAGGAAACTACAGAGAGAACACAATAAAGACTGCAGAGAAGGAATGTGAGTAAGGGGATTCGTCACAGGGTAAACTGCTTACCAAATCTGATGAATGCTAAGCATTTTTTTAATGTGTGATTAGAGGTTGTAGCTGACAACAAAAGATGTGTAGAGCATACTGAAGAAAAACACATCCAGCAGAATTGTCGGTTAAGTAGAAGAGGAAACAGTCTTAGGTCTGGTGAAGGCCTAATGTGATGCCTGCCGTCTTGTCTTGACTTCACTGATGAGTCAGTGTGGATTTGGACGCAGAACAAAACCATCTTGCATGTTTGTAAATGCAACATGGTTACCCACACCACCTTTTTTTCCAATATACTCACAGTAAATCATTGCAGTATTGCATGAAAACTAGTACTCCTTATGGCTATAAATCTCATATATGTTACATGGATTGAGGACCTTTGATGGAATTCTATTGATCCTTCGTTTCTTCACCATAATTTGGAGAAGATTAATTAGCATTTCCTTCTGCTATCCTGCTGACACACGGAAGAGCAATGAATCAGAAGCAGACCTGCAGTAGGGACGCATTCAGTCCAAAAATGCTCTTCAACGGGATCCTGGTCCATCCCGGGTGCCTAAATTAACTTCGCATTGGCCCATTTCTGTTTCGCAGTCCGGCAGCTGGCTGAGCAGGTCAAGACCTCCCCTATTAGAGAGCAGGCCAAAGCCACATAACTCTTTACCAAAGGTGAGGGTCAGTGTGATGCTCTGTCTTGCCAGGGTCAACCAAAGGTTCCTGGCCACTGAGGTTCATGGCAATACAATAAAGTAATCCATCTAGGTGCTGGGCCCTCGTCAATAATATACTCCCAGAATGAGAAGGGTCACCACCTGTTCCTTGGCCTCTCCTTGGACTGTACTTAACTGCTTGTGTCTTGGATTTCACTGTCACTGTCTTGAAGGGGGGAACTGGTTGGCTGGAGAAGGTAGCCAAACCAATTAATTTGAAGAGGACCACTTATTGTTATCATGAAGTTGCAGTCAGAAAACAAGGAAACCACAAGTATGTTAAAATGTGCCAGTCACAGTCAGTGTTCTTAGAACCAATATCCAGCATTCTGGCTGAGAAAGTCACTATGTTTGCTTCCTTCATATGTTTACCATGAGACAGACAATGTTGTTGGCTGTCCTCCATTTTGTGCTTAAAGGACAGGTATAAAATTTCTAGTAGCTCCAGTTGACTAAATACAATTAAGATGTGAGTCCTCGGTTTCAAAGTTTGGTGAATAACCTCTACTTATTTTTGCTTTGGAACCGCAAAACGCCACGACAGTAGCAAGACCAACATTTGGATTAGATGTATTTGTTGTATATGTATGATCACACCTTGTATAGTTTCCAGTTAAACCAACCCTGATGCCTCAAACATTCCCTGTTCGCTGCTGGCAACATTCAAAAAATATTATAGAAACCAAGAATCAAGGGGATCAATGCTGAAATCATTTTTTAACATTAGACTGCTTCGAAAACACGAGCAAAAAATAGTTAAAACAATTATATTAGTTTAAAAATGTTTCCACGTCCTATGCATTTTACCTAACAACTCTGAAAATGTCTAAATGTAAGTCATCTAAGATGTTAAATTTATGTTGTAAGAGCCCCATCTACTTTAAAATTGAAATTTTTAGAATTGTGTTTTTTCAATAAAACTCAAACATTGGCAATTTTGCCACTTAATGATGTCTTAAAATAAGCATCACACGCATTGCTATATACCTATTGCTGTTTTTCTTGAGCAACTCTATTGTGATGTCATTATCAGTCAACAGCAAGTGGCAAACTGGATAGGAAAACAGTGGATTGTCTGCTTGAGTCATAGTGCACAAAGAGAAATAATTGCAATTGTTGTTTAGCCTACCAGGGGAATGCACCATTCATTTTAAAACGTGTTTACACTTTTAATAGAGAAAGAATTATCTTATTTCATTCTAAGTCATTACTGCATGGCCAAGTGAGAAGGTGAATGGCGGAAAACCTGGCATGTAGCTAAGATATAATAATTTTCAAAGCTGAATTTAACTTTGGTAGCAGATAAAAAAAATAATAATCAGCAAGGAACAATAATACATAATCTAAATTTTAGAGGAATAAATGTCAATGTTAGCCTTGTTTACTTCAAACCAAATCAGTACACTGTTACCACATAAATATTTGTCAGGCTAACTTTAGCCAACCGGAATTATTTGCAGAAAATATTGACAATTGCAGAGTGAGGCAAAGTTTATTCAGTTCATTTCATTTTTTTCTGGATGGCAGAAAAGTCAACCACACAAGTTTAAAATACTGTTTCCCAACACATCTCCAAACAGTAATGCTGATAAGGGACTTTTTGCTAAGCTTTCCAAAATATGTGTTGACCTTTAATCAGTGGTCAGCAACCGTTTTCTACACTATGTACCATTTCACTAGCAGGCAATATTAAACAAGTTTGTACATTTTGAAATTATAACAATGATAGTATTAACAACAGTTATAATAATTATACCAATAATAATAATGAGCATATATCCACTTTGTAGTTGTGTGGAAGATTTAGATGTTCTTGTAACATGCACGAAATTCACATTCATTAATATATATTGCAAAGCGTTGTGGAGTGTTGGGCCCATCAGAACCATGTTTTGGAATGTGAAAGGAAACCGGAGTGCTTAAGGGCATGTAAAGAACATGCAAACTCCACACAAGGAGGCTGGAAGCTGGAATTGAACCTGGGAACTCTGAACTGTGAGGCGCATGTGCAAATAGCAACACACGCATGTCGCTATTGTAGCGTTGAACGCAAAACGTCAGATAGATATGCGTGTCAAATAATTAAAAATACAAAGTAAACAAATGAACCAAACCCGCCAGCTTGTAACTGTTACATGTTCTAGACTTGGGAATAGAGGCATCCTCAAATCTGTTGACAAAAGTGGTTCTATAGCCACAAGTTTATTGACAATTTTTCGAGCACATCATATTGAATGCAGGTGACCATTCTCGCCGCTGATCGGCTATAAGCACACACGTTTGGTTTGATTCATCCCCACTGTATCTGCGGCAGGTAGGATCCCTTGTTTCCAATGTGATAGGTGATCTGCCCAACAGGGAAATTTGCCCGCCTTTGCAAACCACACTGACTTTAATCCAAACATACCACCTCAAAGCCCTGGTTAAATTTTAGTCTGAGACGTAGCAATGTCAGTAAAACAATAATAAGTCAAAAATAATGGAACTTTTTTTTTTCTTTCTGTGCAGCCCAATGCCAGTCCGCGGCCCTTTGGTTGCCGACCACTCGCTTAAAGGACTCGGAGTATTGGCGAAAGACTAAAAAGTACAAAATTTTACACATTTTTGAGAATACCCATTTTATTTGGTGTGCATGACTACGAAAAAAAATCTGTCGCAATAAAAAAATGGAAATTGTAAATTCCCCATAAGCCCATAAAGAGGCTGTTGGTAATAAAATGTTTTGTTTCTCGAGCTGAACTTGTTTTGTTTTCTCCTTCTCGTGCTCCCTCCTGACAACATGGCACGTCATTAGGTGGCTCAATCTGCATGTCATTTGCATACTTCCATTGTATTTTATTGATTGCTTCTCATTCTTTAAAATTCAGGGAACATAATTAATGACATCCCCTCTGGTGCCACACCCGAGGGACAGCTAATTCCGGCGCACACCAAGGAGATTTCATCAGAGGGTACAAGTGGCTTTGTCGCAGTGGGCAGCGGGCCAGTTGCGTTGCAGTTGGCGTCGCTGCCTCTGGCTGTCCTTGGTGTCTGCCAGCTCCCCTAACAAGGGGAACCCATCCTGGGCCACGTTAACTAAAAGGACAATTATCCTGAGAACAATGATGCGTTTCACAGAGCTGTGTTGTCATTAATGCAACAGATCAGGTTACAGCAAGCAGCTTGACCTAATTAAGCTTGGCTATCAGTGGCGTCTTATTGGTTTTGCTAAAATAGAGCCTGTTTTAAGGACGGGCATGTTGTGCTTGTTCTTATTAATTTTGCAACGGGTTTTCACATGATGTAAACTGCGTCATTCAACTTTTTATGCAAAATGAAAGATTATATTGTTCACATGCTTCCAAAAGCGAAATAATTAGATTTGTTTCCAAGGCCTACTTGACTGCCAGTGGTGACCTAGCGTCTTGAATGATGTCTCTTTGTTTGTTTACTGAGGAGTCTGTCCTCAATTTTCAATACACAAACTAAATAATCATTTCCGGCAGTGAGTCGTACTTTTTACTGAGCAAACTTCAAAAACAGTTGGGTTAAAAATAAGCCAAGATCGGTTAAAAGATGAACCAACCCAAAATACTTGGGTTGATTTAACCCAATGTCCTGCTTTGTTCTGCAGAAATAACACAAGCAGAATGTGTGTAGTGGTTTAGTTTTTTTTTTACAAGGGAATTGTGCAAATGAATAAAAACAAAAATTAAATTGGTTTATTTTATACTAAAACACAACAGGTTGAGTCGAAATAATTATTGACTTAAACTGTGTTTTTTGATGATATGAGCAAGGTCCTTGGCCCTTACCAATCAAACAATTATTTGAGTTCTTCTGATTTGCCTTGTCCCAACATTTCTGCTTTCACAATAGACTTTTTTCCTTTTATGCTGATTTTTTGGGGGGCCATTTAGGTTTCCACCACTGACCAACAACAGTGGAAAAAGGGCCCTGAATAATAGCTGCCAATGCTTCAGAGTGCATGAAGCATTTTGGAGTGATAGAGAGACAATAGAGCATAGAGAAAGAGAGAAAGAGAGAAAGAGAGAAAGAGAGAAAGAGAGAGAGAGAGAGAGAGAGAGAGAGAGATACAGAGAGAAAGAGAGAGAGAAAATGCAGAGATACAGAGAGAGAAAAGGATAGAGAAATTGTGCCTAATGTTAAGCTGAAGCGTAAAATCATCCGATGCCATTAGACAGCTCTAATAAAACATTTCTGCTGTCTCAGGACTGGTAGAGAATAACAGGCAGCAAAGCAGCCAATAATATGGAATCTAGAGTAGTAAAAAGCCACCTTGAAAGTCTGTTTATTTTTGGTATCCAAGAGGTGTGTGTGGTGTGCTAGTCAGGAGGGTAAAAACATGCGCAAACAAAGACACTCCAATCTGGTTTGGCAAGTATATGTGTATATAAATATATATGTGTCCTTACTTGTGGTGTATTGTGGTTGTGATAGAAATGTCAACAAAGTGGGAGTTCAGTGAGAGGACGGGTACACGAGGATCAGGGTTGCAAACTTTGCTAAATCTTCTGAAATACTTATATTGTCCAAAACAAAAAAGGTAGTGGATGAAATTAAGATTTAGCTGATGCCCATGATGCCCACGTCTGGGGTCACGCTGACCCTACCATGACTGTTCTAAACAGCCTCTCCCAATTTCTGTGCTTTTAGCTGCTCAAGAAGAAAAGTGTACTGTTTTAAGTAATCCTTGTTTGTACTGACCATAATTGATTGGGTAATCCTGGTTTAACATGCACTAAAGCAAGTGCTTAAGAATCTATTAAGACGGCTAGCAGCTTAAAGAGGAAGGATCTATCGAACGTTGACTGCTAGATCTCTGGTGTAGTGCTTAGATATGGGGTCAAGAACATCTGGCTCAAAAGCCAGATATGGCTCTTTTCATGAGTACATATGGCTCGGACATAAAATATAGCCCATTGTAATTTTCTCTGTCATTTTCTAATTTTGGTATATGTAAAGCCGAAGCAGCACAGAAAAACATTTGTTCAGTCCAAAATTTATAGGGCAAAGTTTCAACTATAGTTTACACTCACGGTGTTACACCAACAGACCTGGTTTTGGCTGTATGTCTCAAAAGAATCCTTTATATGGAAGCTGATTAAACAATTCACTGTTGAGACAACAGAACAAAAGGTGAACACCCAGAAACACCAGCCAAGGAAACAGAGCAATTTGATTGGGTGAGCGGATATCTGCACACATAGCGCACTCCCCTAAATAAATCTGTATCATTCTTGTTTGCAGTATTTTGTGACAATTCACAAAATAATTCTGCTGGCACCTTGTTTTGAAACCATTATTTATGAAAAAATGACGGTCAAAATGAGCCTCAACGATTTTAAGTAACTAAGGAAAGGAGACTACTATTATGTGGTGTGTTGGTTGATTTGGGACACAGACCATGGCATTGTTATTATCCATCTATCCATTATGTGCACCGCTTATCCTCAGTAGGGTTGCAGGGGTGCTGGAGCCCATCCCAGATAGCCAGGGCAGCAGGCAGGGGACACCCTGAACTGGTAGCCAGCCAATTGCGGGGCACACAGATACAGACAACTCACTCGCTCATTCACACCTAGGGACAATTTGGACCAGCCAATTAACCTAACATGCATTTTATTGGAATGTGGGAGGAAACCATAGTGCCCGGAGGAAACCCACGCAAGCACAGGGGGAACATGCAAACTCCACACAGGAGGTTCGATCTTGTGACCTCAGAACTGTGCCGCACACACGCTAACTACTGTGCCGCCTTGGCTGCCTGCATTGTTATTATTCCATTGATGTTATCTAATCATCAGACGTCAAACAGTGTAAAAACGTGGTGAAAAATTAGCTTTTGTCAGGGGAGCTGATTTGGTGGTTTAGTTGAACTTTGTCTTAAAATATATGGTATGGCTCCTGTTACAGTTTATTTGTCTGCCGGTAGGACGACTTAAACATATGCCAAGGTTTATCTAACGTTACCCATCAGCAACTCTATGGCTAGCCTCCCATAAAGCTGCACACACATTACTGGTGGTGTTTTGGTCAGGTTTCCACCTCGACGGCATAAGCACCCTAGTCTGCGTGAACTTGACATGACAAATGCCACACCGCCCACTCTTCACCGTGACAGCTCCTGTCATAATCCACACAATTCTCTCAGAGTCAGCACGTGCAGTTGTACAGTGGTACTTCTTCATATGAGCTGAATTTTTTCCAGGACCATGTTCGTAGCTTTAATTGCTCGTGTGATGAGAACATTTTTTCGACATGAAACACTAACTGGCCAGTTCCTGACCTCCCAAATTCATGCTTGTCAACTTATATGTGTTACTATATTTGATACATAAACATCTTGTAATGGTTTGTTGCCAACTTTGCCACGACCCAAACACAGGCAAAAAAATTGTCAGCAGTATCGAGTAGTGAGTTGAATCCTCAGTGGTGTCCCGATCACAGAGGTGATTAAAGAATCGGTGAATGACATAACAATTTATATGCAGATTTTTTTTTTTAAAGACATATCTCATCTTGCCCATTTCAGCTCTGATCCAGATCATCTTTGTCACTGGTAGCAAACGACAACATCGTCGTTTTTTTCACGTATTCTACATATCTTATCGATCTACCTTGGTCATATCCCTCAAGAGGGGTGACCGACAGCAAGACAAACACATACAATGAGAAAGAAAATACAAAGAGAAAAAAATAGCAAAAATACACATACAAACATTTTGGATCATGGCCAACCCAATGCCCAAACACCCAAACAAGTTAGGCACCTCTGCACCTAAATTGGTCATGCTTTCGTCCCTCCAAATGAAACAGGACACAAGAGAGCGGCCATGTCACTCGGGTCAAGGTGACACAACACACTTTTTTTCAACAGCAGGGCCCGCAGGTTTCACTGGGTTACCCTTGCAGCATCATACAGGTGCCCTGTCCATCCCTTAGAACGCGTCTGAACATCCCACTGTCCTTTTTTAACACCTCTCCACTCATTCCTATCACCACCAAAAGAATCTAATGCATGCATAGCTGGCATAGCTAAATGTCTAACTGTAGGTAAATAGATGCTGCCTTGTGTTCGGTTTATTATTGCTTATTAACAATGATTTGAAAATAAGGGGAGAAAATAGCGGAGGTTGACAGGTATGAGATCGAGAGACTGTAGATGATACGTAAGCACTTGCTTCAAATAAAAGTTTCTGAAATTTTAAATGAACCTACGCATTCCAAAAACATTTATGGCACAATTTGTTTTGGTTGCCAGGAGTAGTTTGCATGTGCAAACTAAACAAGCTGGCGCTGGCGATGAGTAGTCAGGAGCCAGTCTTGAGCGGTCTCTAGTTGTAGACTCTGGGACTGCCCGTGAACTGGATTTTACTTCATAAAGCGGGTTGTATTTTTGGGAAGATATGAACCAAAATGATGGTGTCAACTACGCTAAACTTGAAGAGGAAGTGGTCGATTTTTGTTGAAAAAAAAAATAGCATACCAAAATTCTCTTGTTTGGAGGTGCTCGTGTAAAGAGGTACCACTGGATTGTGCGGCATGGCTTGGAAGAGACAAGGCAGTGGCCGTAACTCCAGTACAGGTCATTGTTACACTGAGAGGGTGTGGAGGATAGAGGGAGCTCAGGTCTTGCTGGCATGCACAGAAGACAAGCAGGAGAATAATCCTAGCCAAGACCTTGACCCTTACGAACTTGCTACTGTAATTACAAGGCACACATTTCAGATCAGGCACTTAAGTAGCCGGCGAAGAGTGTGCCCAAAACAAAAAGCTCTGTAATTATCATCCGCCTGCTCTGTCAACCATCGCTGCTTGGGTTACCTGTCGTGCTATTTTGGTGGGGGAGGCCATGGATTGAGACTAATCCTTAACTTCAGGAAGCCTTGCCTGTGCAGGACATTTCTGCTTGCAGGGGCGAGTGACGACACGGCACACAAAGATAGAGGAAACCTGAGTCCTTGCTAGCACATGAATGCATTTTTTTTTTTACGAGAGAGAAGAAGGAGAAAGGGGGGGGGCAGTTTGCTCAAGACAAAAGAACCATTGTGCAATGAAACTTTATATACATATTAGAAACTTGACACTCGGAGCCTGGGAAAGTAAGATTCTTGTAACTGTGAACAAGATAACATTACCTTTTATTTTCTTCTGCCCAAAACAAAAGGAAAAGCTTTCAAGCCCCCCCCCCCCTTTAAGCAAGGCTCTGATTCTTCATGATGGACTCTTTGTTTTCGTGCACAGTCATCTAATATCAGCGATAAGAGTGTTGTGGTCTCCGGGCAGTTTTGTAGCCCATTTGGTAATACATTCCCTGGGCGGAGCAAAGCACGACACAAAAAGTGCCAACGAAGATTTGCATTTCACTAACCGACCCCAAACATTCAGGTGTACATTGAAGAATGCGGAGTCCAATCCTCCCCACTGGCTCGTTCACCCTCTCAAGCCTGGAATGTATTCCAGCTTGTCGTACTCTTTGCAAACAAGAGCAACTTGTTTCTCTTAATGCTCCTTTTATCATGATTGTCCCCACCTCTTAATTGTGTTCCTTGCATTATCAGTGACCATGCAGAGAAAAACGAACTTAATGGAGCGCATTGTGAGTGTGTCACGGAAAGCAAACTCATTCACAATACAATGCTTCTTTTCATTTTTTTTTCTTAGAGTTGTTCTCACCTGAGGTGCATGTGAATGATACTTTAGAAAAAGAACTCTTTGACAACTTGAGTGCAATGGAGGTTGCATAATAAGCAGTTTGACACGTTAGTAGGACAAGAGAAGCATGTAGATAGACGGACTGCTTGTCTGATTACAATCACAAGATAAACAATAATTATCAGTTTTTGTCTGTTTTTTCAACCACAAATCATGTTTGGCAAAATACTGTATATCTAAAAAAAGCATGACTGAAGCCAATCCATATACCTAATAACAATACCTTTGATGGGTCTCTGCTATTAACAGCCTTTTGACTAATATTATATTTGAAAGATGTGACATAAAAAGAAAAATCCACCTGTTTTTATCCATCTGTGGGGGCAGCCATTTTGAGAATTCTGTCAAGTGAAGATGACATCAGAAATGACCAGGCTTCAGCTAACAGAAAATCACTGTTGTCATTGTGTCTGAAGCAGAGACATGCTCGATCATTTGCTGAAACCCCAGTATTTGTGGTGACATCAACTTAACTTCACAGCATTTCCACAATGGCTGCCCCCAGTGGTGTAAAAAAAACAATGGATATTTTTGGTCCCCATTAACCGCGATAACCGAGGTCCCACTGTATGATCTACAGAGCCTCTTACTGTGACTTACGGACGGGGAAGTTGTTTTGTAATTGGAAAAAAAAACTAGTTCTTCTCAACAGAGGTCAAAAATAGTGTTTAATATATCTATATAGTGGACTATTTTTTTGCTTTATGTGTTTGACAAAATGAGAACGAGCATTGAAAACACACCAAGTGAATCAAAGGGCAGCAAGCCCTCGACGTTGTAATAATAGACAACAAACATAGGCGTGGTGTGACTAATCTTGGTGCTTTCCATTTTGGTTCTGGCCAAGTCTTTCTATCTCAAAGATGTTCAGTGAGTGTTTGGATAGCAGACAACTTCCATTTTTACAAGTACTATTAATGTGGACTGGAGGTGGATGATTCATGGGGAATGGGACCTGGAATTTGTCAGCCCAAATTCTTCCATGATACAGAGGTTAACTTTTTCCACTGATCCTGGGTAGCTAATAACAGCCACGAGCAGTGCATATTAAGCTGATTTAAAACGTTTATATTCCACTGGTGAACTGAACGTTACGATTTTCCCTGCGCCAGGAAAAAGAAATAGAACGACGCAGGTTTGAGCTGAGAACAAACCGCTCTGATGATTTGTGAGTCTCAAAGGTTTCTGCAGTCGAACCATGGCATGACTTAAGTTAAATGATGTAACAGGGGTCGGATGGAAAGAAGAAGAAGAAAGAACTGAACTCGACCAAGATGAGGATCGTAAACATTTCATTTAAATGAACAACATTTTCTCCCCGTTTGTGTTTGGTCTGGCGGTTGTGGCACTGTCGCAGCGTAGCTGAAGGAAGTAGCAAGCATGAGTCGGTGTGATCTTAAAAGCCTTCAGAGAGCAAAGAGTGCTCTAAGTTAGTTTTAATAGGCACATTATTTCTCCTCCTAACACCCGCACAGGCTCCACTCTGAGCCAGTGGCTGTTTGAAGTTGGTAACAGCTGTAGTGTTCCAGCCTTTATTTAGAGGTCAGCGAACTGACTTCACTTAAAAGCAGAGCAGGATTGAAGGAGAGGAAGAGAGAGGGAGGAAAAAGGAAGACAAAGGGGTGGGTGGAGAAATAAAGGAGACTGACAGAGAGGTGAAAGAATGAAAATAGAAAAAAAGAAAGCGTTACTCCTGTAGCCAGGGATTAGCGCAGGGAGAGGTTAAAAGTTTGTAGCTTTGCATCTGGCCTCCTGCCTGCTCTGTTGTTTATTGCCGCGGGCGGAAGATCTTCTGCCAACATTAACCACACCTGAACCACTAGACAATACACACATACATAAATGGACGTAACAAGGAAGAGACAAATTCCGCACGTGCATTTTGCTCGAACACTTTGCCAGGATTTATCCAGCTACGCAAGTCTCCTCGTGCTAGCAAATTGTGAGCTAATTTGTGAGCAGTTCTCAAGACTTGACTGATAGATAATATGCCGTCACAAAACCTCTGTCGCAGAGTCACTAAAACGTGACACCTGAAAGACGTTGTTGTTTCCAGAGGACAACTAAATTAATTTTAGTTGGAGAATTTACCCCAAACCTTAAGCAATTTAGCACGGGACGTTTACTGAAGTGCAGCAATGGGAAAAATACAAACCTTTATCAGATTTGGATGTTCTACATACGGTACAATATATTATATTGTTTATCAGTTCACAGATTCCTTTACCACCATTTCTTTTGGTGTGTCTTGGGCAAGTGCAGCCTGGCGGCACCTATCCCTCTCCAGGCTGTTTTTTTTTTTTTTTTTGATACTGCGACTTAAAAACGCGGCATGATCGTCAATTTAGAATCAGAAGGCCATAAATACAAGACAGGGAGTGATTAGGTGATGTGCTTGATATCAGGAATAATTTTGACAAATTATGAATTTTAATAATTTCTTTAATTACTGTATTTTGGCATTTTTGGTAACAAACTAACCCTAAGTAGTTTGTTTTCTGGCAACAGGTCGATGTTAAATCTTAAAAATGATTCGATATTATTGTAAAACATGCAGTTTAGTATAGTTGTCCATTCCAATACATTTTACAAATCAGTGCCGTTACCCAAATTTTGAGTAGTGAGCAACAGCATACCAATCCATAACATTGTTAGCACATACAATTCTCTTCCCTCTGCAAAAAAATAAAGATATGGGAAAAAATTATAACTTTACATCCCAAAGGATATTTCCCCAATATTAAATTGTTTTAATGGCAATGTACTATTCCTTGATTTTTAGGTTTCTGGATTTTAAAAAGGCACCCCGATTACAGATAATACTGGTATTGGATACCTTTAAAGGAACATTGTGTGTCATTTAGCATATCCTGTGGTAAAACAACAAGGTAATTCTTAAAAAAACCCACAAAAAATGATGATTTGAAGAATCAGCAAAAAATACATGAACAAGCATTTAAGATGAGTTTTTGAAATACTCGTAGGTCAATAATATATTTTTGTTTTACATAGCAGCTCACCTTGATGGAGATGACATGATTGTCCGCCATCTTGCTATACGGGTTCCCCTTGAAAACTAAAATAGTTGTGAAAGGCTGAGCAAAAAAAATGAGAATAAAAATGGCACGATTTTTATTCTTTTTTTTGGGTCACTTTGATGTTCCGTAGTTATACTCTTTCTTCTGCTTTGTAGCAATTGTTTTTGGTTGCACTGTACAATGCAGTGACATATAGTGGTCAAATATAACCCTCAGAGGAACCACTGACGTAAAACACACCAAGTTTAAACACATAATGCTTTTAAAACAAACAAAAAACACAATATATATTTCTACATCAATGTATTTTTTCACAACCAAGCAGTAATGCGTCCGTGCTTGTGACGTCATCTGCCTTCAAAGGGCAGCTTACAAAGTGAGTAGGGACAAGTGTTTCCTCTTAGACCTACACAAAAAAAGTTCAGTGAAGTCAAGGCACATGGGAGTTGTCAAACTTCATATGGAAGTCGTATGAGCCACCAGGCAGCAATATATCACAAGCTGGGCCGGAGGGACACACAGATTCACTGTGGGCAAAAATCACACACAAAGGAGAAAGAATGTTGGGATGCCACCCACCACAGATCCAGCGGACAAATATTTCTCTGTTCAACTCGCTCTTCTGGCTGGAAGTTCCCTCAATGACATGTCGCCCTGCCCAGTGTACATTCGCAAATAGTTGCATATTACAGGTTTTGTACACCTTTTTCATGGATAAATTCCAGAACTTTTTAAGGACTTTCAAAGGCAATTTTTCATTTCCTCCAGTACCATTGAAATAAATCCAGTGTCAATCATGTATTTTGTTGGGCCATTAATATATCTGTGATCAACATATGGGATTTGTAATCTTACGTATGCATTTATCTAGACACGGGATTTTTAGATCTTGAGTAAATCGCAAATGTATTTGTGAATCTGTATAATACGTGTGTAAATATTTTGGAGACAAATCCCTCCCCATAAAGGTGCTGGGCAAAAAAATGACATTAATATGCAGTTTACTTTCAGTTACAGGAAGTTCTTCCCATCACAGTTTACCGCTGAGAAACACTACCTTGATTTTTTTTTGCATGGCCCATATTAGATGTCCTTAATTGATACGTAATCCTTAAACTAATACACATTTCATAGTTCCCACTTTAGTTATTAACATGCGCCTGTCCTCTTGGGCACGACCTGTAGGGGGCGATGACAGTTCACAGGACACTATAAATGCCAGGTGCTGTCAATCAGGAGGAAAGAATTGCAATGGCAAGGATAAGCCACCAAAGAAGGGTGTCGGCGTCACATTTAGGCAGACTTGTTGAGAAACATGGCAACAATTTCAAGCATTTACAAGCACGTCAGCCACTGTTCAAGCACGTTTTAAAATTTTGAAAACATAACATTGTAATGCAAGCATTTAAGGATTTCAAGCATCTGTACAAAACCTGTTGATAAATTATGAGGGTGCAAAAGGCCTGATCGAAGAAAAGGAAAGGACATTTGGAAGAAAGTTGGTTCTGGGGGTTGAGCCAACAGGCAGAGGCCGCTCATATAAAATACACCCACCCTTTCCCCAATCCAATGAACTTGGAGTGGCCAGTGCTGGAATGTTGAAGCCAGTTATGTTCACATGCACATCAAAAGTGATTAAACACAAGCCTTGTGGATTAAGATGAGTCCGTAGACCTTCACATCTCTAGTTAACCTCCCCAGAGCTATTGGCTTCCTCCTGCTACAACAGTATCCAACTTCATCTTGGCCCCGATACTGGCTCCTCCTTTGCTTGTGGAAGTAATACCAGATTACAGAGAAACTGTTGTTAAATGTTGATATAATGTGTTTTTCTTCTTCTTTTTTCCACCCTCCACTCTTTGTTTGGACAGCTGCGCTGTACCAGCGGGACATCTAGCGCCGCCGCTTACCTCTCAGCAGAACTGACATTTCACTTTGGTAAAAATCAAAGAGCAGTTATGAAAAGAGGGCTTCTATTGGTCACATTATTTGAATAAACACTTGGTTTATGTGGTAGGGCATAACCTGTACTAACACCAGGGGTCACCAAACTTTTTGAAACTGTGGTCTCCTTCTTTGTTACTGATTCGTAAGATGGGCTTCTAATTGGACATACATTTCTGAAATGCCAAAATGTGGTTTCTAAGATGTTAAAGGGACATTGTACAATATTTAGCAACTTAAAGTGGGTAAAAAAACATCATTCATTCTGAAAAAAACGTTATGGATTTAAAAAATAAGCAAAAATACATGGACTATAGTATAAAAGTGCATTTTCTGGAATACCATTGTGTCGATAGATTTGCATTTATTTGACTTAACATAAGCCTCACCCAAAGGCGGGTGACATGATTGTCCGCCATCTTGCTGCTACAGATACCATCCATCCATCCATCCATTGTCTTCCGCTTATCCGAGGTTGGGTCGCAGGGGCAGCAGCGTTAAAAGGGAAGCCCAGACATCCCTATCCCCAGCCACCTCCTCCAGCTCATCCGACGGGACCCCGAGGCGTTACCAAGCCAGCCGAGAGACATAGTCTCTCCAATGTGTCCTGGGTCGCCCCCGGGGCCTCCTGCCG
Source organism: Urocampus carinirostris (assembly GCF_059441175.1). Classification (NCBI taxonomy): domain Eukaryota; kingdom Metazoa; phylum Chordata; class Actinopteri; order Syngnathiformes; family Syngnathidae; genus Urocampus; species Urocampus carinirostris. Next base: position 38,416,624 of record NC_142352.1, read on the forward strand.
GTGGGACATGCCCGGAACACCTCCCGAGGGAGGCATCCTTAATAGATGCCCGAGCCACCTCAACTGGCTCCTCTCAACACGGAGGAGCAGTGGCTCTACACCGAGTCCCTCCCGGATGACTGAGCTTCTCACCTTATCTCTAATAGTAAATTCCTGAGGACTCTGGAATCAGCTACAGATACCCAAATACTAAAATCTGGTGTTTGCTTTCTGGAGAAATTGGACGAAGCTTGGCAAGTAAACGAGGAAAAATTGTGCAGATGGGTAACTCAGAGTCTCCGTGTTTAGCATTATTCTTTCTCCTTTGTAGCACTCATTTTCGGTTGCACGAAACAGTACAGCGACATCGAGTGGTAAAGTATCTCACGGCGTCTATCTAAGTTATCATCAGTAAAGCAATGGAATAGGCTAAGCCAACCACAAGAAAATCCTCCACGAAAAAGAGTAAAATAATTGATCAGCTCCTTCTAAAAATATGTATTTGGTGTTGGTTTTAAGTATTGATCGTATATGTAAAAACACTGATAGATGTAATAATTTATTATAGCACATACTAACACTATATAAATGTTTCGCTTCGTTCCAATTTTCACATTTCCTTGGAATTCATAATCACTAGTGAGTTGTCCAGGTGCTACCCAGGTGTTATTTGGGAACTACTTGGTGCCTAAGGGGAACCACTTTTGTGACTTCTAGCTTAGTATTATTATGCCCAACTGTGTCAGGATTGGCACACACCAAAGAGCCGTATGGGATAACTAATCCGTATGTGACTCAGGTTCACGGGGCAAGTCCAGACAGGATATACAAACACTGACAAGCAGATATGCACAGCCAACAAAAAAAGAGGAATTTTTACATGATAGGTCATGGAAACAAAGGATATGTTGAATACAAGAATCAGAGATCACGTCAAAAGAGGTTAAAATAGCCTTTAATATTTGAACCCAAACCCTCACTCTTTCTGATGTTACGTGAACATGTAAATGTGACCAGCAGTCGCCAACCACCGGGCCATGGATCGTTACCTGGCGATGGTTAGTTTGAGATTGGACTGCACGAAAAGAATGATAATTTCTATTATTTTTTTTACCTGTTATTATTTTACTGACGTTGTACTACGTTTCAGAGTGAACTTGGGAGTTGAGATGATATGTTTGCATTAAAACCAGTGTTGTTCGCACAGGGGGGCACTGTTATCTGTCGGAAGGTGAAACTGTCTCGTTAAAAACAAGGATTTCCGCCCGCCAAAGATACAGTGGAAGGATGAATCAAACCAAACGTTTGCATTTATAGCCAATCAGCACGCAGCATGGTCAACTACGTCATGCTAGAACGGAAACAAACGGTCCGCCATGGAAAACACTTTCGGCAACAGAGTTGGTGGATGCACGAATCCCTAAATCAAGAACACCACAACCAGACAAAACAAACGAGCTTTTTAGGGGGTTGGTTAATTTGGTGATTTTCTTAAATATCAATTACTTGGCACGCGGATTTACATTAAGTGACATGGGTGGGTTGTAATTGCCATGTCCTAGTGACAGTTTAGAAGTCCCGGTTTCAAATCCAGCTACCGGCCTCCTTGTTTGGAATTTGCATGTTCTCCCCATGCCTTTTTCTCCACATTCCAAAAACATGGCTAGTATGTCTCTAGCACTTTGCAATCCTCATTAGGAATTATCGATTCGATAAATGAATGCTGCTTAATCGGTTATGATTTCACGAGGGCATCTAAATGTTCCACATGACTCCACAGTGGATTTACGCTCATTTTTAATATAACAAATGTATAACTGTTATTATTTCTATCATTATTGTCTTAGAAAAAGTCCAAACATGTTGAATGCCGCCCTTGGGCCGGGCCATAAAAATATTGTCAGACAATAAACCAGTCCGTGGTACAAACTTGATTGCCGACCACTGCATGTGATGACCGTTTTGCAACTTGGAAGCCGTCCCGGGACTCAGATGGGCTCTATCAACACGGAGATTCCAGAGAGGAAGCGGGGTTTTACGGCAGCACACATCCAGTGGGGCCTGCAAAGACCGGCAGCCGGAGGAACACAACCTGCTCCACATCAGCACAAGTCCCCCAGTGTCAAGTTTGAGCCCCCTCTCGCCCCAGCATGCGCTAGCAGCCACATGCTTCCTTTCTTCCTTCCTTTTTCCACCTGCCGCCGTCAAGAAGTAAATAGCTATTGGCTGCTCAATAACGTGGCTCTAGTGCATTGGCGTAGACCCCTTTCTGCTATACTCACACACACACACATTTCCCCGCCTTGACAAGGTTGTATTGACAGAGCAGTTACACACCAACCCATTGGGGGAGATCTTCCACATTGTGCCCCAGGCAGCTGATAAATGGAACTCATAGAGTACCTGTAAGCATGATCTTCTGCGCATGGACGCACAAAAGTACATTTGTGTGTACACGCAGCTCAATATTACTATACTAATGCAGACATAAGTGAGGGGGAGGGGATGGGCTTTATGATATATAATGTAATAAAGCCACAAAGCTGCAGGGAGAACCAAAAAAAAACGGCTACAGCAGTTGCGACCACCTTCCTGTTTCAATGCGGTTGTTGTCATTCGACAGCTGAAAGCTGTCTAGGCATGTTGCGCCTTCACTGAAACTAAAGCAACGTCTGGACAAAGTAGCAAACGGTTTACGTCACATCGCAGCATCGCGATTGGAAAGCCCTGATATGGCTGCTGCCAGCTGGCAAACATCATGTGACATCTCACCAGCATTACCTGTGTAACCTGCTAATGACTTCAATGAGAAATGTGAAAAGAAAACAAAGGAGGACAGTGACGAGATTCCAGGATTGTGTTGTCTTTCCTCTTAGCAAGTGTCGGTTTACGCAATATTATTTTGTTTTTCAGTCTATTCATGTTGATTAAAACAAGGGACATGCATGTTGTATCTGATCAATTACCAGCCCACAGGTACGGTGGAATTGTACCATAAAACAAAAAAGCATAGCGAAAAAATTAAGAAATTCCCGTCTTTTTTATCCTGTTTGGCTGTGGGGCAAAGAATTCTCGTCAAGCTTTTTGAAATCGTCTTGACTAGTCAGCCGAGAAATACATTTCCGGGACCCGGAACAACTCATCTTCTTCCTTGAAAAGCGATAGTTGTGAAACAGGGCAGTATGGTATAAGTTTAGAGGGTATTTAAATTAAAAAAAAAAAAAAAAAAAAAAAAAAACATTCAAATGACTTAAATAGATTAAATGGCAGAAACAATTCATGCAAATGCAACTCAAAGGAGTTGTAATGCTGACATTAATATTGTAAGTACCCTGCAATCAAGTTTTCTATTTAAAAAATTAACCAATTGTGAAATGACCATTGATTCGGGGAAAAATATGTATTGTTATCAACATTGCTAGATTGTTCTTAAACTGGCGGCACGGTGATGCGTGGTTAGTGCGCAGCCCCACGGTACAGAGGTACAGGGTTGTGTAGAGTTTGCATGTTCTCCCCGTGCACTCCAGTTTCCTCCCACATTCCCAAAAACATGCACGTCAGGTTAATTGGCCAATCCAAATTGTCCCTAGGTGTGAATAAGCGAGTGAGTTGTCCGTCTCTGTGTGCCCTGTGACTGGCTGGCAACCAGTTCAGGGGGTTTCCTGCCCACTGCCCCAAGAAAGCTGGTATGGGCTCCAGTACCCCCGCGACCCTACTGAGGATAAGCGCTACAGATAATGGATGGATGGTTGGATGTTCTTAAACGTTCTAACTTCATATTTTGTATTTTACAATTTCCAGTGATCTCTCATTTATTGCAGGGGTTATGTTCCAAATAAAACCGGTGATAGGCAAAGTGAAGTACAAACCATTTTTTGATGTTTTACAATCACTATACATATTATATTGTACCTTGAACTATATAAAACATATTTATTAAAGCCACAAACATTCATTTAACAAATACAAAATACAGTATGTTGTAACCTAACAATGTTGAACAGGTCCGGCTAATTGACAACCGCTGTTCAAAAGAAACATATGCAGGAGTTTTTATTGCAGATTAGTGGATAAAGGGGATTAAATTCCCAGGTCGAAAGACTGTGTTGTCTATAGTACTACCAAAAATTCATTACCTAGTAACACTACGGGGGTATCCGCCACATTCAGGCAGAAGCAAAAATGGTCTTCTAGGAGGTGACAAAGCAAGTATTTATGAAGGATCCTGTGACACGGGAAGAAAAGTTATACACACTCTCTGTCTCTCGCTCTCTCGCTCTCTCTCTCTCTCACCCTCTCTCTTTCATGTCGGATCTGCCACTGATAAATAGCTCGAGGTGCAGCGCTTGCTTTCACTTTGTGATATGATGTCAGTAACCTTCATTGATCTGCAGGCAGGCAGTGGGCCTTATCGTCGCCTCTGCTTTGTGATATACTGTGAACCAGGACCCTGACTCCTTTTTAATACAGTGCACTTTGGGTTACGGTGTCACAGGCTAACCATGCTGCTTACCAACAGCAGCAGGGTCCTTGGAATTGGAAAGTAAAAGGAAATCGTTTTACATCTTGTATGTGATACCGCTTTCAAACATAAAGAAGTGTCCAGGGCTATTGTAACGGTAATCTTCCCAAAAGGCATCCAATCTGAGCTCCTCCGAGCCTTTCAAGCTATTGGCCATGTAGGCAGCGCAACCAGGCATGTATTCATAGGACGAATCCACACAAGTGGCGGAACATTGAGCTGGTGTTGACAGAGCACAGCGCTCATAGCAGGACAGAGTTAGCGCTGACAGCCGCTTCCTCTCAGAAGATTTATACACACCTGAGCTGAATGTCAAGAGCAAGACTCTGTTTTATGTTTGCCCCTAAACCAATAAAAGCACGCCGAATTCAGCCTCCTGTGGACTCACATTGAGACGTCCGTGTGACCCTCACACTTTAAGCAGTGGATATGGCAGATTGAACTGCATCTTGGAGATAACAGCACAAGGAAGTGCAGCTGAGAGTAAAACAAAGAAAATAGATTTTCTAAACTTGACCTTACCCATGGTCATCTTTATGATCAAGTAGATTGAAGTAAGGGATAACTAAAGAAATGTATTAGCTGATTAGTTTTTAATTTTAATTAATTTTGAGGGATGTGGAAGTAACAATTACAATTGCAATCGTAACAATATAAGTCCACCTACCCAACCACCTTTTCCATGTGTATAGGTTGAAGAATGCTGCAGATAAAGGGGAGCGGCCGACAAGCAGAATTATCCCAGCTATTGATTTTAGCTGTTGGGTATTACAGAAGGAAACAGTGGGTTTATCTGGCTAGGATCCCTCTGCACTTTCACTAACTAAACGAGTATTTTTGGAGCTTATCAGATGCAGGGCCCATTACTGATGGTCCCAGTCTTCCCCTGCAGCTGAAAGGGTGGTCACTATTTTGTCGTTGCGCAATGAAATTATTCATATACCCTTAAGTTAGCTGCAAAAAATGTTTTTGATGGGTGTTTATTATTTTATTAAAATGTAACAGCAATCATATAACATCATATTACTACGACTTTTTGGAAAGTTATCTGTCCGAACAGTTTAGACAAGTGTGAATATGGTGACAAAGAATTTGACAGTGCCTGACAACAATTCTAAAAAACACAGTGGGAGACAGAAAGACCTCTCTCAGGTCCAAGATCAAAGCCAGCATATGTTCTTCCTGTTTCCTGCGTGATGCATGCATTCTCTAATTGCTTTTTTCATATTCTCCACTGTATGCCACACAGAAAATATGTGTGTGAAGGTGCATTAAAAACAATATACACAGAGAGCCATTCAAATCGTGTAGCCATTTTCCGATATTAATAATGACGAAGAGGCGAGACATGAAAATTTCCCTTAGCAATTACTGCGAAAATCTATATGTCCTGATCAATGCACAATCCCAAGGATTGTCTTAATACATAGAGTATAGCCAACACTATGTGCACGTGTGAGTGTGTGTGAGCAAATGTGTACGAATTTACTGTGGCGTAAAATGAGCTCAACAATATGGGAATAATATTGAAGGAATAAAAGCTGGTTGTAATGATTTACATATTTCATCACAGGCTGCAATGAACACAAGTGATTAAACACATTCAATATGGGTGAAAAGGGAAAGGATATTGACAGGGATGAACAAGACAAAGTGCTGAACAGAAGAAAACGATAAAGAAATAAGACTACTTCCCATTTGGATGAGCTATGCTAAAAGTACATCATGGTTAAATATGACATTGTGAATAAAGACATTCAAGATGCGCCTTATACTTATCCGAGCCGGTCTTGTTTTCACTGAAGACTTTATCATCCACGTTCATGTTAGAGTAGAGCACTTTACAGTCTATCTTAGAAGCCAAACCAACAAGGTGGCACCAAGTCATGGCACCCAGTGAAAAGAAGCACTTGTTTGCCCACCGGCCTGCTTTTACCTCTCCATGTCACCCCCGTAATTTGCTTGGGGTGGAGATAAATCTTATCTCAGAGACCTGATTAAGTTTTTAATTTACACTCCAATCAATAGCCGAGGTCTATTGGCAATGTGTCTAAAACTCTATTTACCAAAGGATTCTCCGCTATCAATTGATCAAGGAGCCGGCAGCCATAAATTATGGGAACATGCACTGGGGAGGAGAGGGTGTCAGACGCAAAGCAGTCTCGGGTGAGAAAGTGAGATAGCTAGGTCAGAAGTGCCTGATATTTAGGTGAGAACGGGGGCATGATTAAAATTCAGCAATTAAGACTGGTCAGCTGACAGGGCAACTGTTGACATTTAGTACATGCAAAAGACTCAGGTTACACCCAGCAATGGCAGTCATATGTAAAATGTGAACATTCATGTTGATTGGGTTTATCTTCAGTCAATGTGCTTCTATCATCAACAAAATAGGTATGGTGCACACTGTTTCTATGTAACGCATCAATGCCAATGCCAGTATCCCCTGTCTTCTAGTGACAATTAAACAATCAAGAAGCTCAAATTAAAGAATTTGTACATTTCCAATACATAAATGTGATATTAAAGCCCCAATGTGTAATATTTGACCACTAAATGGGAGCGTGTTGTCTGGTAAAATCGAGGGCCAGTGTTAGAGGGGAGAGTGTTGCGGCAGGATGCCGGGAGAACATGGCGCTGATCCAAGGGGGGATTTCATGTTAAGAAAGAAATACAAGTTGCTCGACCTAGGGTTTTTCATAAAATATAGCATCGGTATGATATTTCAGGTATTTTGCCCAGTATTCATATCAATGTTGTGGGTTTTTTTTTCTGAATGAAAGTTTTTTGTACCAATAGGAGTCACAAAATATTACACACTGTCTCTTTAAGAACATATTTTCTTGAGGCTTTAATAGTATTGGTATATGATATCAGTATCAGTATGTAATCAGGATTTGGGCATTGATCTCCGAAATTTAAATTATAAAATAGATGGTACACCTTAAAGAGGTAGCGTTGCCATTTGACAGATCGTCACACCGACATTTTTATGTAAACTAACTTAGATGAAACTTGACAATACCTGGTATGGTCAGTTAATCACCCACAACAACAAAAAAATAAATATTTAGTTGAGATGTGAAAATGTTGATATTTAAAGATTGAATATAGTGAAATACATTGCAGGAGAGGGCAGCACGGCACAGTTTTGAGTTCATGAGATCGAACCTTCCTGTGGGGAGTTTGCATGTTCTCCCCGTGCTTGTGTGGGTTTCCTCCGGGCACTCCGGTCTCCTCCCACATACCAAAATCATCCATGTCAGGTTAAGTGAATGGTCCCAATTGTCCCTAAGTGTGACTGAGCGAGTGAGTTGTCCTTCTCTGTGTGACCTGCGACTGGCTGGCAACCAGTTCAGGGTGTCCCCTGCCCACTGCCCGAAGATAGCTGGAATGGGCTTCAGCACCCCTGCGACCTTACTGAAAATAAACGGTGCAGATAATGGATGGACATTGTAGGAGTATAGTCAGGAAACTTTTTCTATTTTAAGATTTTGTAAAATGTATAAACAAAACAAAGGTTTGTGGCATACGATTTCATTTATTTGAGGGTAAGGAAGCACCAAGAGAACTATGTAAAAATATGAGGGTCCTTTGATATCTCTTTCTTCAAAAGAACAGATCCAAAATGTTCCCAATTCCGTCCACAAGCAAAGGCCCGCATAGCTCGCCATAACGTTCAGGAAACGGCTATTTAGAGTCGTCCTGATATTTGCTTAGGAGGAAAGAAGATGGGAGGATTATCCACAGCACTCTGGACCATCTGAAGTGTAAAGATCCTGTTAATCCTAACCGTCTTCACCTGATTTTCGAGTGGGGCTCACAAGGGATAATAGAGGTGGTATCGGCGGGCTTCAGAGTGAAGGGCATTGGCGCAGTCATGCCAAAGGACTGAGCTGTTCCCATCTACAGGGGGGAAAAGAGGGCAGTGTTATCACTGTTGGAGAGTGTCGTCATCCCGGTTCTACGCTGACCCTGCTGACTCGCCGATTCCTTGACATGAGATTGTTTCCGACGGCTGACCTCAATATCGGCCGGAGGGCGAAACACATTCTATGGAACCACTTTTGCACCAACACTACTTAACAAACTTTCCAGCTAACACACATCAACAGCCATTAGAAGGCCTCTTTTGTATACTGTCCATTTTTGTTTTGCCGTTTGTGAGCACACATTCCAGAAATGAACATATAATAAAAGCAGAGCGTTAGTGGGGGTGGGCATGACACTGCAGGTGGGACGAGTGTTGCGCCAGTTGCTAACCGCCACTTAAAATGTTACATACAATAATAACATTGGAGCAGCAAATGTTTTGGAAGGATGTTGCCAACTACTTTGTCATTAGCGGAGGAGCTCTTTGCTAACACCAGGCATAAACATGTCAGAATTATATGTAATTATAGGTGAAGAACTTCCGTAGCACAGTATTAATCAGCTGCGCAGCTGGTAATGTGGCGAGACAGAATACAGCACCGTTGCTGTGCTATCTTTGCTCACCTTCAAATCTGTCCGAGCGGGGAGACTTACATGGTTCATCAAGGACGCAAGGGCTCACACCAGGCCGGAGAGCTCGACTTGAGGGTCCTCTGCTGGATTAAGAGCCAGAGACGGAGCTTTGTAATCAGTCCTATCCTTGTGTGTCTCCCGCTCTGCCTCTCTGGCTAATGTCTCCGCCTGATTCGATTGAAGCAATTAGGCAGTAATCTATAGAGCCAGGGAGTGATGGAAACATTTCCCACTGTCCTCCTCATGTTTCTCAGAGCTGCTATAATTAGCTAACTTTGTTTCTCATTAAACATCAGAGCAGTATTTACATACCCAAATCCAATTTGGCTCTGCAGAGCCTGGTCCTTTTAAACCATCTCGAAAAACCTGAAGCACATCTGTAAACAGACATTAAAAGGAGCAGCGCACTAATCTGTAGTTATTTGCAGCAAATATTGATCTCTGATATAAAAAAAAAGATACAATGTAGACAATATGGACAGATTAAAACAAGTCGAGGCTTGAAAAATGTATTACAGTTTGGTGTGGGTGTGCTTTAACTTAATAGTTAATACAAAGTTTTTTATACACAAAAATAAGTTGATCTCTGTATTCAATGATCCAACACAGTTGACTCACTACTATTTGTTTATGACTGTTACAAAATTTATATAATCACCTTAGAAAGGTGGACCATAAAGTCCTGTAGAAGCCTAATTGAGATGACCATGCCAATATTTTGTTTGGCTGGGACTAAACAGAGGCATTTAAGAAGGAATAAGTGATTACAGAAACCTGCCAATACATGATTTTTTAGGGTATCGTTACTTACAGGGGTGGTACATAGGATTTGACTGGCTTGACAATCATTAAACTAGAAAATAATACATTTAAAATTAGTACATTCATTATTAAGGAAATAATATTATGCTTTGATTTAAAGGTATGTCTTTCAAAATATCTATGTTTATCTTACATAGAGAATGAAATATTACATACTAGTCGAATGGGTGATCGGTATGGTTATTAAATTAATACTCTGAAGTTAAATTTTAGTATGGGTAGAAAAAAAGGTGTGGATAAACGGCAAAGCCTGAAGCCAAGCTGATTTCATTTGTATTCAGAAGGTGCAGAGGTTCCCGGTTCGAAATGTTTCAGACATTTCTACAATGTTGTGACACTTTGAATGCAGTGCTCCTCGCAGTCATGCAACAGTCTTGTCAAGCCTTGTTTTGATGCACAGTGACCCTTACTTATTTTTAAATAGAATAAGCCTGGTTTACAGTATAAGCTTTCCAGAATCCAAAACAAACCCGAAAAAGGCTTAGCACCGAGAGTTAAATAATACATTTCTCCAAATGAGCTGACACTTCCTCATTCAAGGCCACATAGCAGTAAATCAATAAGGGACATGAATAAACAAGCACTTGAACATCTCATTTGACTATATGAGCTCATTAATCACCTCGTACATCAGCAGTATTTTGGCACATTTTGTTCACAAAGTATGTCCCAGCCCAGGAGTGAATCCTATCTGATTGTTTCACATTGCCGTGCCGATGATGTGATTTACAACCATGTGCGAAAAGCACTTCCTCAAAACCAACCAGGTAAGGACATCAGCGTTGAATTGCTTCATGTTTGTATGCAGACGAAGCATGCACAAATATTAACGTTTTCGGCATGCCAGCCTCTAGCTTTAAAACAGGCGTCGAGCCAAGAATGAGGAGAAGGCAAATTCAATCAGCAGCACTCTATCTTGACACAAATTTTCTTTGTCAGTTCTGCCTCACCAGTAATTAATCTTTCTGGAAACTTACACTATCCCAGTCAGTCCTTTCAACTGCAATACCTGCTAGTAGGGCGAAAACACCAACGTCCCTTAAGATCCCAAGAATAAGTTTTCTTTTCTTGATGACTCTGGAAGAGAAAGGCCCACTCATAGAAAGAACGTCTGGCGTGTGCATACGTGCGGCATAATCCCCGCAATTATGCGTTAACCCGCTAGTGTTCCAACTTCCATGCAGACAAACACACATGCGTACACACTGTGACCACTGATGGAATGTGTAAGTAAACAGTTCGAGGGCCAGGGGTCCAGATGGGCATTCTGGGAGCCATGTCATGGGAATGTTCTTGCCCTAAAAGCCGGACGCCATTTCTGCCGCCATTGTGAGCGTTAAAGGGTTTACTGCTGTTCCCGGTCTCAGGCATGAAAGCAGAACACTCAAATAATGACCCGAGTGAGCGCTCAAAGGCATGGAGACAGGGCGGGGTCTCGCCATAGGCAGATGCTGCCGGGCTTGGCCAGGTCAGACAATCATGTGTATTAGCATTGCTGATGAAAAGGAAGCCCAGATTATGACGATGAATGCATTTTCCCCTTCGAAACGCGGCAGCAGAAAAAGGAGGCCAGAAATGTAGGAAGGAAATGCACGGACAAGAGAAGAGCTGTCAGGAAGTTCCAGCCTCGCTGCACAATGTTGTGAGAAGAGGAAGTTCGGGGGGAAAAAAGGCAGAGAAGGATTGACAGGCTTAAAGTGATGAACTGATGAAAACAGTGATGGACAAAATTAACGGAAAAAAAATCAAGCTTGCCCAGGGCATTTCTCTTGTTTACAATCACAAAAGTCAAGGGACTCCACATAGTTATACCTTTGAATATCTGCAACCAGTATCGGTTATCAACCTCTGTGACAACTAATCACTAAGAATCTTGTATAAGTTAAAGTTCACCCTTAGGATTTCATGTGTCCCCATTAGTTTGAACACAGCAGATTGATATTCTCTATAAAGAAGACAATTGAAAAAGGATATATAGACATGTTTTTTGGGGGTAATCCCATTTAGGGAATGGCAATTTTGACACCTGAAGCTCCCTTAAAATGAGATCCATGTTGCCAAGGGGTCAGATATCAACCAACACGGTTTGCCTGTTTTCATAAGCAGCTACTGATTGTTACCTGAGCCCTGGGAAAGAAGCAAAATGTCTGAACGCTAAGTTAAATTTAAAAAAAAAAAAGTTGGTTATAACCAAGACACTTTATTTAGCCTAGTGGGTATATAAAGTACGTAGTATTGTAAAGATAAGTCATTAAACCCAGATTGAAAAGGACTTCAACAGAGGAAATTATTGTTTAGTAGCGTTACAATTTCTGACTCGGGAATCCAAAAAAGATGTATGATGTGACCCAATGACACAGCTATCACAATCCCGCCAACACATCCAGCTGTTTCGGGTTTAATGTACCAAACCCTGAATTTTTCTGCCTGAAATAATCGAAACCTCGGCTCCAGATATCATACATTATATACCACAACGTCAGGTCACTTTGAGCTGCCGACTTGTGTGTTGCTGCATACAGGGGGAAGACTTAAATGTTTCCCAGAACACGGGAAGAAAAAGACACTCTACTTGAGGGAAGTTGAGTGATTACACAAAGCCAAAGGTTTGAACTCTTGGCTCTTTCTTTGTTTAAGCACAAGGCAAATAATTCCATAAGAATGCTGCTTGGCGAGTTTGATATGGCTGTATATTTAGTAAAGATTTAGATTCACAAAAGGGCACTAACAACAAAAAAGAAAATAGAGAAGGCCCGAAAAAGGAAAATTGGAATTGCGAGAGAAACCAAATAGAAGTGAGGCAATAGTAGGGGAAAAATTGTTTCAAGGTTGCTGCCCTTTTAATTTGAAGCTTTTGGAACAATGGAAAACCTGGCCTGTCTTTGACCCTGTCTTTGCTCCTTGATAACATGATCAGATGAGTGTGATCTTACTAGAGGTAAGATCGGGCCTTAAAAAATATAGCCCGACCCGACCCGGGTCCGAGGCTTTTAAAGCCCGGGCCGAGGCAGAGCTTTCAATTGGAATTGAGGGACCAATTCCAAAGCAAACCCAGATTTTCATATTTGATTTTTCCTGACACGAAAGAAGTGCGCCGACGACGAGAGAGAGCCTGTCAACATAAGAAGGGGACAGAATCTCAAAAAGGAGATGGTAAATGACGCAGGTCGTCCATAAAGAATGAGAATCATAGTACAACAACAGGTTGACAATTTAAAAAAAAAAGTCAACGAGAGAGAATCCCGGCCTTGCCCGAACCCAAACATAATGAATGACATCCTAGGCACCCAAAAACACACACATAGCTTATTTACCACATCTTCTCTATTTGTAATATTCACCAGAATTATTTTCAATCATGAAAGCTTTTTAACACAAAGATGCATCCGTGGTTCTTTTGCTGCAAATAGAAACCGTTGGGCTGCAGCTATATATCTATTTCAGACACTCTTCTATAGAATGATGTAGGGGGCTGTTGAGGGGGGTCTTTAAGAGGGCTTCATGCTCTGCGGGGCTCACAAAAAAAAAAGATTAAAAAAGACCTCACATGACAGGTGTGTGATGCATACCTTTGTCCCCATCCTTTGAATATCAGTGACTCTACAAGTTAATATTTGCTTCTGCCTGCTCATAAATTTGCATAGCATTAGTACCTGACCTAAATGCATTTTTATAAACCCACGTAATTAGCAGAGCATCAGTCGTAGGAGAGAATACGACAAGGCTGAATGCTTACTGCGTTTTCTGGCGGGGAGAATTGAGGAGATGAAAAAGGAAGTGAGCAGGGGTGTTGTAGCACTGGCCTTTAAAATCTACCACATTAACTGTCATGCCAAGTGGGGGGTAGGAGGAGCTAGCATGGTAGCAAACAGCCCGGCCACACGAAAAGGGGCGTATCAATGAGGGGGTAATAAGGAAGACAAGGAGTAAACAAGCGGGGGATGTCCGGGGACGACATGCTCACAAACTGCCAGCTTGACAGCCTGGCACGCACAAAGGCCCTGCAGTAATTAGCCGTCCCAATAGCGTGTTCACCATTTGCATATAAATGCCTGCACACCAAACACGCTGACATAAGCCATGCCCAAAACAGATCGCCACACCTCTACCTCCCTTTGACAGGGCCTCAGGGGTGCATTTAAACTTTGGTGCCTTAAGATACAAGTGTGATTTTGTTCTGTGAAAACACTTGATCTCAAATAATTTATTGACACCAAAATGAAAATTAAGTTATAAGTCTATTCCATCATACCGCTAAAATAAATATTGTTGTAGTGTATATTTCAATGAGGACTCCAGTATATTGTACAGGGTTCGTACACCTTTTTCATGGACGAATTCAAGCACTTTTTAAGGACTTTCAAACCCAATTTTGAAATGTTTCCAGTACCGTAAAAAGACGAATGTAGTGAGAATCATGTATTTTGCAAATACACAAACATATCTTCAATTTACATCTGTGATTTGTAATCTTGTGTGTGCATTTAACAAGCCCTATAATTTTTAAAACTTGAGTAAAGTGTGAATATATTTGTGGATCTGAACAATACCCTCCGTAATATTGTAGGTTAAAGTACAAGTTAAAAGGGCAGCACGGCGGGGCAGTGGTTAGCGCATGTGCGGCACAGTTCTAAGGTCTTGGGAACCTCCTGTGTGGGTTCAAATGCAGCTACCGGACTTACTGTGCAGAGTTTGTATGTTCTCCCTGTGCTTGTGTGGGTTTTCTCCAGGCACTCCGGTTTCCTCCCATATTCCAAAGACATGCATTTCAGGTGGATTGGCCGGTCCAAATTGTCCCTAGGTGTGAATGGGCGAGCTGTCTGCCCTGCGATTGGCTGGCAACAAGTTCAGGGTGTCCCCTGCCCACTGCCCGATGATTGCTGGGATGGGCTCCAGCACACCCGCTACCCTACTGCAGCTAATGAGATGAGATGAGATGAGATGAGATGAGTACAAGTTAGGGTTGCAAGATTTTGGAAAAAAAAAAACAATTGCGATTTATTTTAGACCTAAATTGCATTTTTTTTTAAGAAAAGTGTATTTTCTGTGCTAGGACATAAACATAACTTAAGATGACCTACTCAGGGAGAGTATACGACTGTAGCAAAGTATCATCTATAGATGTACAAATAAAAGCAGAATTGCAGTTGAAAGAATGGTCTTTAATGTTATTATACAAAAGAACAATGAAATTGGAGGTCTGTACCTTTCAGTGTATGAAAACAATTACGAGAGCAGCTGGGAAGGTACATGCTAGAGTAGGGTCCTTGCAGTTTTTTGTGATGATTAAAATATAAGAGACTCAAATACAGTGGTTTTCCATGAGTACTAACGCCAAGTCGTCCGTTTCATGGGGAATGGATTTGGCGTTGATGACTAGTCACGTTCGGGAGTGGTGGCTTAAGAGTTGTTAGCCTAGCTGTCAACTTTCCCTTCCGACGCCGCCTTGGTCAATTCCCAGACGTAATACAAATCCATGCAGCAACCGCTGGTGATCAGCTTTTCTTTTGCGCATTTCTGACTTTCCTCAGAGTCAGATTTAATGATTGAATTTTTCACTACAACTACGCGCTGTGGCGTTTGTTATGTTCGCCATTTGTGCACGCGCCGCATGACTGACTGGCGCCTTACACCAACCTATCAAAGTCGTGCACGCACGTCTTGCAAACTTTGCCTTGCTTTTATTAGCTGGTGCCATTAAAAGTTGTTTCTTATTGGCCGGCGCTGTTAAACCACAAAACATGACAATTCTTGTTGGCTCACCACTCCATCACTCAAATAACAAACAGGAACTTTGAATCCTTGAAAAAAACGCAGCGTTTTGCAGTTATCACACTCCGTTACATCGTGATATCAATTCGCAGCCCACAATTAAAGTAAAATCAAAATTGGGCGGCACGACAGCTGGGTGGTTAGTGATCAGCCCCACAGTGCGGAGGTCCAGGGTTCAATACCAGCTACTGCGGCCTCCCCATGCAGAGTTTGCATGTCTCTCAGTCCCTGTGTGATTTTCCAAAAACATGCAGGTTAATTGGTTGGTCCAAATTGTCCCTGGGTGTGAATGACCGAGTGAGGTTGTCTGTCTTTGTGTGCCCTGCAACTGCCTGGCAACGAGTTCAGGGTATGCCCCTGCCCACTGCCCAAAGATTCCTAGGATGGGCTCCCACGCCCCCGTGACCCTTGTGAAGATAAGCGTCACAGAAAATGTATGCATGGAAGGACATTAACTGATATAAATCATTTAAACAAAGACTGGTAAAGTTGTTTACACATGTTGAGCATGGTGAAATGCAGATACAGCTAAGAATATGATATATGATTTTTTTTTTTATCTTGAACAAGGAGGAGGACAAAAAACTTTGGCGTATTCAGTGCAATAAATAAAACGAGTTGCAGTTTTACATTCAATATTTGTGCATGTTGCGTCTGTAAATAATGATTCAGCCTCAGAAATAATATTATTACTTAATTTTGGTTTTGCTGGTCATTATCTTTAAAAAAAAGGTCAATATATTATATTAACTCTTAATTAAACTGCACAATTCTTTCATTCAATACATTTAAGATGATGCTTTTTATTTTATTTGGGTTGCAGCTTACTTATTGGGGTAGGATGGTTGGGTGGAAGAACCAGAGGTTTACACAATAGTGATTAAGTTGGAAAAAAAACAACAAATTGTGAAGACAGTCGAGTTAAGTCTGTGTTATGTCCAAGCATCACAATAATGGCCGTGTGACAGCACCCACTGCAAACCTGGCGATGAATCGCGAACCCAAGGGTGTGTACAACTTGCTTCTTGTTTTTCGAAAAGATTGTGAAACGACGGGGCCCCTGCTTCCTGTTAAATACCCACAGAGACGCCTGACACGAGAAAGGCGATTTCACCCAGGCCGCAGGACTCTTGGAGACACAAGGTGCGCAGGTGTCGCCCTGCTGTTTGCTTCCACGCTATTTGGGAAAAACAGAAACAACGACTCTGCACAAACGTGCGTGCAGGCACACGTGCACGTGAGCTTACTGGGAGATTTCCTGGTGAAGCAGCAGGTCCGCTAAGTGTGAGAAAAGACTGTTGTCTCCGGATCGGGGTCAAAACACACAGCCCTTGTTTTATGTTGCATGTCACGCGGTTAGATGAGAACTGCGGTTTTGGCAAAAAAAAAAAAAAAAAAAAAAAACACTGTGCTGATTAGCAAGATAGGTGACATTTACACAAGGTTAACAGCTTGATAAAAGACAAAACAGTCACGTTTATATACACTATCGTTTCAGGCTGTTTTTTCTTTTTTAATACTTGAACTGTTTTGATGGAAATGTGGCTTCAGTCCTTCACTTCCCTCTCTGCCTAATGTTATTTTGACAATGATGATTCATAAAAAAAGAGACTAATATAAAGGAAGGAAGCTATGGGACTTGTGTCTGCAATCACCTCCTCCCCTTCCTGTCCCTGACCAATGCCTCGCTCTCTGCAGCACTTCCTCTAAAGTCATATTTTCAATCATGTAAACAAAGCCTGATAGACAAAAGTATTGGTACACCTTCCAAATACACACTCAGGAAGCATATTTGTAGCGCTACAATCCCTCCAAGGAACACTTTTAGTACGATTCCTCAGTTTGTCACTGGAAATACTGATGGTATTTTACACAAAAAAATAAATACATTAATTTTAAAAAGAGATATTAATTTTCTGTTTGTGGGTATTTTTTTTATTTTAATGCTTAACTTCTTATTTACAATACTTCCTTATTTTACAACCTCTTTATGTTATCGTACCCATGTATTTATATATTTAAAAAATAATTGTGGTACATCAAAGTTCTGCAGTCAATATGTTTTTAAAATAATTATCTAATACAAGAAAAAAAATGTAATTAAAGTGATAGTGTGTATTAGTTAGCAACTCCTGCTGGTAAAACAACTTAATTCATTGAGAAAAAAAAAGACAATCAATATTGGTTTAAATATTAAGCAAAACTAATGGTATATGATTCATCAAATAAATGTGCATTTCTTAAATAATCATAGGTTGAGCAATTTGCACTTATTTTACACAACAAGAGGGAGAAAAAATAATTGTCCAGCATTTGACTGGTAATTAAAAAACATGGTGTCAAAACATGCAATGAAGATTCTGGGGCAGCAGATGTATCTCCAACTGGCCAAACAAATGTAGTACATGTGATCTTGAACAGCATGTAAAACATTTAAAATGCTACCAGATACCAGGGACTTATCAACACAGCCCAAAATATCAAGGGCCGCTCTCAGTCCAGTCTAGAGGACATCGCCCGGCTTGCAACACCGTAGCACAGCCATCAACATGATAAAAGACACTTTGCCTGTTGCCCTCCATTAGGCGCAACAAGTCCCTTGAAACAAGGACAATCAGGCTCAAAGGCAGCTTCTTTTCCAGGGCATAACAACCCTAAAGAAGCGCACAAAACTACGATTTGTTTTTCAGTAGCCTAGATGGTAGTGTGCCCGCTTTGAGACTGGGAGGTCGCTGGTTCGCGCCTCGACCGAGACATACCTAATTGGTATAATGGCGGCGCCCTCTGGCTGCGGCTGCATCGACTCGCTACAACGGGTCAGGTGTATCGACATTTCGTTCTGTGTACATTGTTACAAAGAATGACAATACAAAGGAAATTATTATTATTATTATTATTATTTTTTGTTGCTGCTAAATGTTACTGCACAAAACTGTGAAAATATATACAATGCACATTTTGTTTTTTTTGCTGCGTAATATTATTGCACTGTTTTCATGATGCAGTATTATTTTTCCTATTCACAAACATTGCACTGTTCCTATAATTTTCAGTCTCTAAGCACTACAGTAGATTCATATGACATGTGATGCATTCATCATAAGGCTTATATAAAGCTTTTGATTTTTTTGTGGCTCCTGACAATTTTTTTTGTTTTGTTTTTTGTTTTGTCCATTATGGCTCTTAACATTTTGGTTTGCCTCAAACAATATGCATACTCACAAAGAAAAATGCGCAACGAGACTATTGGACTAAACTGGCATCCATCTTCCTTCATTAAGGCAAATGGATACCATGGCGACCAGACGAGGTAAACGACATCACAAGGCCGAGGTCACCTGTCTGTCACGGCCGTCTGGCTTGGCTAAATTCCCAAAGGACCTGACCCGTTCCCTGTGGGCTGCCTTGCACTGTCTCGGCTTTGTGCCACTGCACATCTGAATAAAAAGCATGAGGTCACTAAAACCTCAATTTAAAATATCAGGATGTAGATCAGATAGCCACTGAAAACTGAAATTTTTACCCTGTACTGATCAGGGAGGTAAGGAATTGTGGCCGCCCGCAAAAAAGCGCTGCGAAACTGTCTTCATAGTAAAGAATTATGTGCGGTTCTCCGTGCGGGCACTTATTTTTTGTGCTTTGTGGGAGCTGTTGCTTTATTCAATTTATTATGAGACCCCAAGGCTCTTATGTTTGTTCATTTACAACAGAGAGAAGCACAAACCACATTGTTCTGGGTACAGTGAGACCCATTGTGGGAAATGCATATATTTAAGAACAATGTAGCTATAAAATAAAAAGTGTGAAAAACACTTGAGTTGCCAGTTCTTTAAATTACACCTGGATTTTAGAATTAAAATTGTCTTTATTGGCATTGATATCAACATTGTTGAACTCTGTATGCAAAATGAATAGACATGTCACTCCAGGGTAATGTATGATAAAGACTTTAAAGAGAAAAAAGATAAAAGACTATCATAATAGGCAAACACAGTACTTAGAAAAACACAACCACAATTTACCTAAGCACCTTTAAGAACTTTCTCCAGTACCATTAAAATATTTACATATACAAACGCTCTGCAAACACGACACATTGCCTAAGTAAATCCCATTTTACCTAAAGCCTTGGTGTGTAATAATTTGACCAATAGATGGCACTGTATTGTGTAATGCGAACGAAAACCAGTGTCAAGAGAACAGCTAAGCAGCAAGATACCAGGCAAACATGGTGGCAACCACTAGGCAGGGAATCAACAATGTACAAAAAATACACATTTCTCGACGCAAGATTTTTTAGAAAAAAATAATTTTGATATGATGGTTTGTGTATTTTCTGAATTAAACTAGTTTTTGTACCACTAGGAATGCACTAGATATGACACACTGCCCTTTAATGCTAGCAATTAAACGTGTCATAGAGAAGCACAAATGGTGGAGGAAGACAAAATATGGTCCTATGAACATCCTCAACTAAAACAATTACAAATGGATCTCACTTACAGGTTGTGACTGTTTCAGTATTGCCAAAGTGTATAAAGGAGGGTGGGGTGAGTATTAATACATCATTATCTGGCTGACATCTGGCCTTATTTCAAAGCATTGGTACTGCCGAACTTAGTCGTTTCAATTGCCAGGACGTTTTGCCGCTTTGGATGAATAAGTTTATGCAATTTGAAAAAAAAAATACTTTAATGCTATGATGCATTGGCGTTTTTTTATGTATACATGTTATTGTTTCTATTGTTCTATGCATTACAACTAGTATTAGAGTTGCAGGAGTTCTTGGGAATGTTCAATATCGTTCTGTTTTACAATAGCAGTACCCGCCTCTTGAATTGTCACCAATACCGATACCAGATACACAAACACTAATACAGCTACTTTATAAAAACTGATTACCCAAACCCCCATAAAATGACTAATCCAAAATTGCTTTTTTTTATTACCCCTGAATAACAGAAAATATTTTTCTAAAAAATGCATGAAATTAATGACAATTATTCCTTATTAACTTTAATTACTAAGACTTGAGTCCAGAACAGCTCTAAAAGTGTAGCAGATACCCACATATGTCATCTTCATGAGTACAAATACCATAAAATAATAAAGTTGTGATGCATCAACACTGATACTTGGTATTTGTACTTGCCCATCCTAACTACATCTTAACTACTCGGGACTTACATTCTTATACTTGTATCCCTGTAAAAAAATGGAGTAAAAGATCCCTATACTATTCTGCTTGAAGGTGTCAAATAAATGTAGGCATATTGCTTCATTTTTTTCATTGTATTATTTCACCATTGCAGTTGTATTTAAACAACAATTGCTCATCAGCAATACTTTTATTGTAAATATATTCGAAAGGCACATTTCTGCAAAACAAAATGACAATCTTCCGGGCAATGAAATTCAAGATGCATTCCCAAAAGGCCAAAAATATATTGTGACAAAATGTAAAAGTCAAAAGTACAACACGGAACCCATATTGGAAACAATATTAATAATTTCCCGACATTTCACTACAACGGGGAAGGCGAACGTGGCTTGATTATGGCTTGGTGTAACATTTACCGTAGCCTGTACTATCCCTGACATAAAGGCAAGCTTTATACATAGATGCAGTATCATTTATAATTCAAGAAATCTTTCATAAATCAGCCAACACGCTTGCTATGATATGCTTATTTGACACGCCGGCATGGCGGCACGCACGGAAAGTATATCTTCCTCTTTTTTTTTTTCATTTTGTAATTACGATGTCTGCCATGGTGGGCTATAAACAATCATCGTCACAATCAAAAGCGGCACCGTCAACGCGGTGCCTTGATAACGTACATTCTCAAACCTAAAAAACTAAATTATTCATGATATCTGCACCATTATTGTCACAAAAAATCAAGTGAACACAAGTGTACAATAATATAACAGCCGGGTGATAGAAATTTGATGCAGGAACCTCCCGCAGCCTTTAGATTTGCATTGCATTTGGCAAGCGCATAAAAAAAATAAGAAAAAAGAAAACAACCCTGCTGTTGAATGCAAATTCATGTAAAGAATTATCTTAGAGTTCAATAATTTGCCCTACGGG
Organism: Urocampus carinirostris; assembly: GCF_059441175.1. Classification (NCBI taxonomy): domain Eukaryota; kingdom Metazoa; phylum Chordata; class Actinopteri; order Syngnathiformes; family Syngnathidae; genus Urocampus; species Urocampus carinirostris. The sequence goes on from NC_142352.1 coordinate 38,438,319, forward strand.
GTGCATTCGTGCAGCCTTGATTTTTAATATACCGACATTTTTGATAGTGTGTAAAAGGAGAAAAATCAAAAAATAAATAAATAAAAATCATTAACAGCCATGGTTGAGAATATTACAAACATTGCACGTTGTCTACTATATCCAACTCTGCGGATGCAAATAGCCAAAACTACGTTGCTTATTTGCATCCAGGAAAACTAGCCTCACATGGCACAACAGACTACAGGTCTCCAAATAGTGAAAGCATAAGAATAGAGCTGAAGCGATTGTAGCACCAAACATAACTATTGCGCTTGGAGGTCATTTTATTGCCGGTGCTGTAGTCAAGTGAGGTGCACCGAGCTCAATTCTCCCTCAACAATGGCAAAATGGGCCGCAGAGACAAAACAGGGTTAGCTGTACTCTTTAACCCCTTAAGTGCTGGACTGATGGTCATTCGCCGAGACACAGGAGCTCCCAAAGAAGACAGTTTACAACAAAGATGCAGAAACTAATAAAATAACAATGAACATGTCAGGAAATTATTCACAAGATCTTTTTATAAGAGCTTAGAGCTTTTGCACTAGAATGGCTCTAAATCTTCAGGTTTCAGCAATAAGTATGAGCCATTTTCTACTGTATGCCATTGCCAAAACCTGATTTTCTCTTGTAAATTAAAATTAAAAAACATACCGGTAGGTATTATTGAAACCGCATGTGTCGAAGTTAGGGTACATTTGATAAGTTTTTGTTTTTGTTTTTTTAACCCCACAACATTGGTGTTTTGTATCTCTGGTTATGGCTGATGGTTGAAACATATCGTGCTGGTTTTGAGGTTTTAGGAAAGATAACTCATACATTTCATTGTCATCCAAGTATTTTCGGCATCGCTTATCCTCAGTAGGGTCACGGGTTTGCTGAAGCTCTTCCCAGCTGTGTGGGCAGGGGATCCTATGATTTGGTTGCCAGCCAGTCGCAGGGAACACGGAGATATACAACCATTCACATGCTCATTCATACCTAAGAACAATTTAGAGTCACCAATTAACCTGCCAAGCACGTGTTTGGAATTTAGGAGGAGACCGTAGTGCCTGGAAGAAATCCACCGGACATGTGGAGAGCATGCAAACTCCGTTCAAGGGTGCTAGTAGCTGGATTTGTACCTGGGACCTCTGAACTGTGGGACTGACACGTTGACCATTTAGGAGCTTTTTACTGTCATATTAAACTAAGTGATCCAAATCTTCTAGTTGATCTTTTCCCATGTTAAAGAAAATTAAATTGATGTGCTTCTGGACAATTGGTGGTTAGGAAACATTTAGGCAACACCGTATTTGAAAAAATATATATTTCAAGTAAGCAAATGATGTCATCAACCACAAAGTTTGATTTTAAATTAGGTATGAAAGCCTCAAGTTTTGCAATCTGTATTGTATGATGTGATACTCAAAAAGTTTGGAACAGAACACTTTCTCCCCAACCATTTAGGATCATTTAGTATAGTTACATGCCCCTGCTTGACAATGCCAAGGCTCCAGCTATTCTCTGAATATCGGGACAATGCTTTACACCAAAAAAACAATGGCAACCAAATGAAGAGAGTGCTGTATCTGAGTCTGATCAGGAGGCTTCTCCTGCAACTGGTTTCCATGGCAACCAATACTGTGTTTCATGTGGGGACCAAACCCATACTCAAAAAAAAACTGGCCAGGCTGTACTTGCCTAAAACACCACAGAAATGTGTGCTCCAACAAACAAGGCCAGCGTAAACCGTGCATTATGAACCTGATTTGATTTAAAAATAACGATAACAATTAAAAAAACAACAACTATAGGCCAGAAAAGTATGTATTTCCCATTTTAAGTTGATTTCAAAGGTACAGCTCTACAGCTGCTTTAACTCTTGAGTTAAAGGGACACTGTGTTGTATTTGACCACTAGATGTGTGTGCTCTAGTGTGTGGTGCAACCAAAAAGGAGTGCCACAGAGCACGAGAACAATTGCAAACTGCGTGGACTCAAAGTGACCCACCCACACCACATTTTTTCTTATTTATTTACAGTCTTTCACAATGTTTTTGGTGGTTGGGGGTTCCTTTAGCAGCATGTTCATCATGCCACGAGCTCATAACATGTAAGCCTCCTCTTATATGAAATAAATACAAATTTATTGAGCTGTAAGTATTTTGAGAAAAAGACAAGTTTATGATAGTTCGTGTATTTTTACTTATTCATATCGATATTTTCTTTAAACTTTAAACACAGTTGACACTTTAACTCAGTTTTGATACCAGGAAAACTAAATAAATTAAAGTCCAAGCGTTTTAGCTGATTTAACTATTTAGTCCAAACCAAAATATTTTTTTTGTATATTTTTGTATAATATTTTTTTTGTTTTAACTTCTGAGTTAAAATATATTCATAGCACTAACTCCACACCATAGTGCCATCAACAAGAACTAACTCATGACTTTTTTTTATTATATAGTTAGAATAAAAAAACATTTCTACTTTCTCTATCTGAAGAATTATTTGCACAGACAAAAAAACACCAATCACAATAATCAATTATTAGAATAATCATTTTTTGTTGCTGGGGTTGAAACAAGGAATTGATGACATCAAATTAAACATATCAAAAGAATTGAAAACACATTTCATCATCGATCCCTTGTGTCGCGCGATTTATGCAGCCCTCAGCCCTTTATTCCAATGCAAGTAAGATTCAGTGACAAACTTGTAGTAGCACTTTGGTTTGGCAGAGTGCGCTCCGAGACCATATTATGATGCACAAGGTCATCTTGATGCAAATCCAAATGTATTTGGTTAGCACTTTTCAGACATCGAAATGCAACACAAAGAGCTGTATAAAATGATTTAATGTATTATAAGATGACATACAATAAGTTGCCTGCAAAGCCAGGAGTTAAGCAAAGAGCCTAAAAGAGAGGCGGTTTTGGTATACATGCAAGCACCACCTAGTTTAGAGGTTGTTGGTTTGTTCGTTTGTTTGCGGCTTTCTATTAAAATACAGCATTAATCATTAATGAACAAAATAAAACAATAAACTATGTGACACATCCGACAAAATACTCAAATTCAACTCCGATGTTTCCTCTCTTTATATTTGCACTTTAAAGGAAAGTAGCTTAAATAATTGCAGGTGTATAGCTTACATTTGTATGTATTTTCTTGATTGTTAAGCTGTATGAAAAGCATTTGTTTTTCATGGGTGTATAGCATTGAATATTCTGTTATGTGCACCATTTTTCTATTAGTCCAAAACTTTAATTCTTGAATAAAATCTGATTTTTCGCTAATTGGAAAAGATAATCAACCGATTCCTCGATTACAAATATAATCTTTGTAGCCTATTGTTAAATCCCTAATTTTTTCAAACCAAGCGTGTTTTGAAAAAAAGAATTGTATCTCCAATTTTACAAAAAAAAAAAAATTGGAATCAATGCCAGTAAATTGTGATTCATTATTTTCATATGCCCGTGACAACATGGTGGTGCTCTGGCCCCAAAACAAAAAAACAAGAATCAGATGTGCACCAACGGAAGGCTGGAGTTGTGTTCCCTGAGCAGATACAGGCAGCCGGTAGCGTCACCTCAGCTTCTTCACAGTAAAATACGCCGCCATGTGCTCTTTATGTTGTTGCATCCCAAGTAACCCCCCCCCCCCCCCCCCTGTCCCTTTCCCTCACTCCCCTGACCCCCTTCTTACATCCAGCATGGACATGGCTACTGCACATTTGCAAGTGAATTACACTTTTTTCTCGGGATTTGATTGTGCCCGGCCATCGGAGGAAAAGAGGAAAACGGGTGCGAGAGCGAGAGGGCGCTTTGGCATCGCTTTTCTTTTCTTTTTGTAGTAATCCCGAAGAGGATAAGCTGCAAAGTACACAGAGAGGAAGTGCCACGGACCTCGGGTCCGGCATATCCAAGTAGAACCTCTCGGCTATCGCCAGCTTGCTTGGAGACAAAATACAATAGAGTTGGTATGTTTATGCATCCCACACTAAGGTAATTACTAGTAAATTTGGATTGATGGACTGATAATAAAATCAAACTGTTTGATATGGATGCTATTTTATTTCAAAAAATGGTGCAAACATATTTAACGTTCATTCATGAATGAGTATAGATGTGTACATCGAGAATATTCAGTATGTGTTGCCATCCTTATAAGGCTTAGATAATTAACATTTCTGCAGCTCCAAACATGTTCTTGATTCCAATATGGCTGTTTTGGGTTGTCAACTCCTGGTGTATTGCAATAAAAAAATGAGTAGTAAAAAGCAAAATGAAAAATTTAAGGTACAGAGACTCAAAGAAATAAAACCAGACCATTTTTATTCTCTTTTTTTGTGAGGTTTTTGTCTTTTGGGGTAGGTGTAGCAGCAGGATACTGGACAATCATGTGAACTCCCTCTAGAAGATGCTCATGTAATATAAAGTAAAAACAAATGTCTCCTTCTAGGAGTATTTAAAAAAAATCCACGTTCATATGATAATTCATGTTTTTTTTGCTCATTATTTAAACAATATATATTGTTTTGAGAATAAAGTTTTTTAACTTCAGGGGGCACTACAAAATACACACGGTCCTTTTAAATGTGTTTTCCATTTATCATACTGCAAAGGGATAAACACACACGTTGCATTTGCTCCAAATAGAAGTGTGTTTCAGCATGACCTTGCTTTCAATTAGTAATGAGGAAAGAAAAATTAAAAATGACCTTATGATTCCCAAATCCAAGCTGCATTTTGTTATTTATATCCCAGCACAAAATGTAAGGTCAGCAAAGGGCTATGTTAACAGTACTAGCCAACCGCTGGAGAAGGCAGTATTCTTCAAACAGTTCATAAAAATACATAACACAAAAGCGTTGTGTGTGCAATATTTTCCCGTACAGTTTGGTTACACAACGGCAATTTCCCAGGCACTGATAAACAATGCCTGTGCGGTTATCACTCTGCAGAGAACAGTAACAGAAAGGAAAAGGAAGAGGATGACAAAGAAGAAGAGGAGGATAAAAAAGATGGCGTGTGTGTCGTCAGAGTCACAGGCCGGAGGGGCCCACATATTGTTCCCCAGCCCGCCGCGGCCAAAGAAAGCCCGACCTGTCTAAGCGTCCTCCATATTTTATGCATTCTGTCCTTTGTGATGATAAGCGCCAGCGCGGAGGGTGGAATGCTGGCCTCCAGGGTCCAAGAGAAGGGGTGGGCTAACGCGCTGCCGCTATGGTCCGTTTCTTTCTCTTTTTTTTTTTCATGCAGCCCTCAGAGCCCGATTCTTAGCCTAGTGTGTAATTGCGTGGTCTAATGATGCCAATCGGTCCTATCTACTATCCCGCCTCACTCCCTGCTAGCTGCCGTGGCCCAAGATAGGATGTAGCTGCTATGCTACACGTGCAAACACACACACATAAACACAGACACTCTCTTTAAATGTTTAAATCACTTGGATAGTCTGGTGTCAGTCTATACACTTCATTATAATAAGCATATTATCCACTGCCTCTGATTTTTTTTTTTTTTTTTGGGTTAACGATGAAGACCGATAGAAATATACCACAAATGGATTAGAACAATGTATCCCACTATCTAGCAAGCAGTGAATCCTAAATAATCCGAGCATGAGGTATAGTTTTGGGAGGTCATGAAGGTCTTTTCCGACCAATACTAATGACTGCTTATCCAGATTTATATAGGTTATCATTTTGTGTACTTGTAAAAATAGTTTGCATACTACCCTTTTCAAATTGTAAAAAATAAATTAAACAAAAATGCTAAATTGGGAGAAAATCGTATGCCAACGTTTTTCTTTTACAAGATTTTAGCTCCTTTTGTTAGCAAAATACAAAAAAAATGGATTAAAAATACATATTTTGAAACAATGTACATAAAAAATTTACATAAATGAAATATGAAAACACATATTGTTCATGTCTGATATGGCAGTTGTTAGATAAGTTTGCCCATTTTAAGTGCAATGTTAAAAAAACAAATCTTAAACTAAAAATAAACTTCCCACTTGCCACATCAGATTATTGTGCAAATTATTAGCATTAGCACACTAAATTTATTAATAGATAATTCTTTAAGTGGGGAAGATTCTGCTATGTTGGGATTTTGCTCCTTTTAAAAGATTGCATATCATATTTTCCTAGAAACATTATTTATATGCATAGTAAAGTAAGAAAAGAAAACACTCATTTGTGCCAATATGGTAAAACAATATATGATAAGCACTGCAATAAAAAGCAAGAACTCACAAAATTAAAACAAGTTGTATAAATTTATTTTATTTTCACAACATTGTGCATCTTCAGCAAAGACGTGTCCAAAAGGTATTGTGAAATGTCTAATAGATATCCGTCTGATACATATTGTGCATCCATATTGGTAGGGTCAACTGATTTATCTCCATAGAAACCCAAAGTTTTTTTTTTTAATCACATATTTTTTTCTATTTGTTTGTTTTAGAAAATGTAAGGAGAAAGTCTAGCAAAGCATTCTGGACAAATACATCTCAGTCTTAATGCAGCTGCACAAACACTCTGCTTGGGAGTCGTAAATCGAGGTGTCCTGTGGTGATTTTACCATGATTGTTAACATGAGGACATATTGGGGAAAGCAAACCGCAGAAAAAAGCCTGCCAGAGTTGCTTATATAAGGATGTCACTGACAAAGTAGGGAGGGGGGAGACAAGGAGGAATTTGGGAGAAAAGTGGAGGGGTAAGGAGCTGTTTGGACACTGTCGTTCCAGATCCAACACACACACCTGAAAGCTCGGCCATGTGATCCCTCCCTCCTTTTCACTCCTCCTACCCACAGCCGGCGAGTGACGTGTTGTGACGCTTCATCTGTGGGACAACTCCAATAACTGTTCTTCATCCTGCTTTCGATTAACCCTCCTCTTGTGTTAGGGTAGCCACCGACCCGTTTCGGATTATTAACGCTTACAAAAAAACACATGCATTGGTCTATTGCCGCAAGGCTTCTCGAATTGTTCAGAAATGTCCATTTGGACAAAATAAAGTAGAACAAATTTTACAAGATGCTCAAATGGAAATTGTTACATTTGAATTTTAATATTAGTTTAAACCAGACTGTAAAAAAAATAAGCGACAGCCAAAACAGAAAACATACATGGCCTGGACATGTGTGCATCAACTGCAAGTAATATCTCTCCTAAGAAGATACTAAAAGTGCCGCTTCCTTGCCACAAATGCCTACTTGCATACACATACAAGTTATTCTACACAGAGACCTTTACTCCAATTTTGTTTTTTATTTGTTTTGGAACAAGTCATCGGTCTAGGTCCTGCTTAGCTGTTGTTTGTTTGGTCTTGCAAATGTATATATTCTATTTTGACCTGTTGTGCTTTTCATTTGATTATTGTATTTGAGTTCTATTGCGGAAAAAAACAGGAATTTTAGCCTTGTTTTTCAAGTAAATAGTATAATGTATAGTTGTAGTTGTATATATTTGTATAGTTCTTAATATATAAAGAATATATGTGTGTGTGAGCATTTAGCAAACGTGTTGTGATACCTCGAAGTAATAGGTAACAGAAACAACCTTTTATTTATTTATATAATTATTTTGAGAGTCGTTTTACCATTTTCTGAAATTGAAAGGTTTACTTGGAGAAAAAAAAAGTCCAGAGACCCACAAAAAATGACAAAAAAGAATCAATACTTTCCTGGAAGAAAGATTGATAAGGTTGCCAAGACTTGAAAACATAGATCATGTATTATTGTTTTTAGTGTATTTTACAGCTGAGTCAAGACACGGACTGCCACTGACCTGCTAACATGGGGCATGTTACATAAAAGCACACACAAGAGGAGGGTTAAGATTCAAGATTCAACATTGTCTTAATTGGCAGGACCATAATGCCAATGAAAGTGTACAGTGTTTTTAAAAGATTCAAACAGGGTACAATAAAATGAAATCAAATATGTAGATTCAAATAGGAAAAGTCTGTACATATATTCTGCTGTTGTATATGTACATCAAGGTGCGGCTGAAAATGGCCATCCCCATTCATGGCTCTCTTATCACTCACACGCATGTTAACAGCAATTATTAAAGCTATGGCAAAGAAGCCATTGCAAAGAAGCCCTTTTAAATCCTGTAAAGGGGGCCTTATCCCGGCTCTCGACCGAAGAGGACTGCCGTTTCGGCAAGCTTCCCTGCTGGGCCGGCACCCGCCGACGGGAAGGTGGGCGCTAAAGAGGGAACTACAGCCTTTGGAGACGCAAGCGAGGAGCAGATAGGTGGTGAGGGAGGGAAGAGAAAGAAGAGAAAGGGAGGGATGGGGTCACCACTGCTGGAGGCAGTGACGCCATACTATCAAACAGCCACGTCCGTACTTGACACCCGTCCTCGCCTCCTCGGCCAAATGTACAAATACCAAAAAAAAGCGTCAAATTAGAATCCTCAGAAATAACAATTCAGATTTGAATGGTCAATAATCAGTGTGTTTTATTTCTTTAATTATTCCTATTTTCCAAAGGAAATAATGCAATTATAACCTGTCCCGTATTTTTATAATTACTATTTAGTTACTGACCATCAAACTGAATTGAATTTTTAAACATTAATCAAATTCAAACTAAATGAATTAAAATCCAGCCAAACAAAGGCTTGGATTCTTCGTAAAAAGGATTATATATATATATATATATATATATATATATATATATATATATATATATTAGATATTAGTAACTCATCGCCACAACGACACAAACTTGAAAATAAAATGGCACCTTCCCCATTTGTTTCCTTCATAACTGTCACGAGTGCCATATTTAACTCCTTGTAGCCCAGCAAACCTAACACACACACACACTCACGCTTACGCCCGCCCACCATATGACAAAGATAGACTGCAATATTTTCACATGTTTATAATCTACTGACAATAGGACGATGATACGAGACAGAAAATATGGCGGGGGGAAATATTTGCGTGAAAAAAAGTGAGAGAAGGAGGAGCAGGAAGATCAGGAAGAGTCTAGGTGTGACAGGGGGGAAAAAGCGGATCACTTGAAATCTACCGACGTACATTTTCATACTCGCGCCGCCAAAAAGCCCATACAACTCAGCCAAAATGCAAATAACTGCAGGCCCAATGGAGGAGAATAAAAATAAAAATAATAATAAAAGGTGTCGATCATGCAATCTGACTGCCACCCGAGTGATAGGGGTGTGTTGATCTGATTTCTTCCCCCGATTCCTCCTCGATAGCCCATGGCCGTCTGACCCCAACCACATTCACAGCTTCCTCTTTTTCCTCCACCTTTTTACAGGACTATTTTCCCCTTCTTTGCCTTAATTACACGATAATTCTTGCATCCATGGACAAGCGGCAGCGTGTTTAGCGTTGTCTGACCCCCCCTCTAAAAAAACAAAACAAAACAAAAAACCACAACATCCCCCATCCACCACTCCCAAGCCCTGACATAGTCCCACGGCTGTTTGGCGAGGGGGTTTCCTCTCCTTGCTTTTATATCTGTGCACTCGTTCGGTGACCCTTGTTCCTCTTGTTTCTTGCTGTCTGACCTCAACCCCCCCATTTCAAACAAACCCCATCCTCGCTCCCTCTGCGTGAAAGCCAAACCACGGCTGTCAATGTATTTCCTCACCAACAAACACTGACTTTGTGTGCTTGCATTTATTCTCAGAATTTTATATTTGGAAGTATTTTTCCCCAAAAAAGTGCAATTTCGACACATTTTGTGCGAAACACTTTGGAAATGTGTCTTGCGTGATGTCAAGTAGTCTAAAAAGATGAGCGGACTGGGCCAAGATTCTGTTTGCAGACGCACTTTGCAGGGGTTCTGCTTGGACTTGGCGGTCATGCCTGATCCGCTTCTGTCATGAAGGAGAACCCGGGGCTCCCTTTTTTTGCAGAGCCCTCGCACACATGCACGCCACGAGCACGCGCGACGCTCTCACGCACGCACGCACACACACGCGGGATCGATTTGCACGGGACTTGGTCAGGGAACGGCTGAGAATCGACTTTAAAAAATACAAGCCTCGAAAGAAGCAAAAGCCGGGAGAGTGAACTAGCCGAGGTGGGATGGAGCTGAAGTGGGGGGAAGAACTGTCGTGAATCGGGGCAGAGCGAATGGAAAAGAAAAATATGATTAAAAAAAAGAATCCAGCAAGAAAAGGTCTTGTAACGCATTATATTGGTGGCTTTTCGGTGATCATTTAAAAGGACAGTGATTTGAACATGTTTTTGGCACAAATATACGAAGATCCGTAAAAGAGTCTGACGGACCCACGCGGAGCCAGCAAGCGGGATTCGGAGCTCCTTCCCCGGGCTCCACAACCAACCCAGTCGAAACGCGTCCCTCGACCAACAGAACCCGGCTCCAAAACGCACTTCTTTCTTTCGCCCCGAATGATCCCCTTTTTTCACACGGGAAGAGAGGACGCGTGCGGATCCACGAAAACACAGGTAAGGACAAAACGGACCCTAAACCCCTCCAATAAAGCTCCCGAATCAAAGCTTTCCCCGGACCCGGAACGCCAGTTTTACAGGAGGAGGGGTGGGAGAGCTCCGCTTACAAGTCCACCGCCATAGAGGAGGAAAGCGGCTGGGAGAAAAGGATCGTGCGGGCAACACCACCACAAAAAAGGGGGAGACAAAGTTGAAACTTACAATTCGCCGCTTCGTGGTGTTCGCTTTTTAATCCAGCAGCGAGACGACGGAGCTAAAGATCCCATCCAGGCGAGGAGAGTCCCCTTTCGGTCACTTTGCGCTCGGGGCTGGCCGGGGGAAAAAGAAAGATCATTGTTGTTTGCCGAGCGCTTTGGCTGGAGAGGGAAAAAGCGGAGCAAGTAGGTAGCGATTAGTTGTTCGAGGCGATATCAAAAATAATTCGGATGCAAAGCAGCCGAGTCCGGAGTTGGAGCCGCGCGAGGAAGAGGTGAAAGTGAGATCTGGTGATTGGAGGGGGAGAAAAAAACTCTTTGGATCTTTATTCCTGCTAATTAGTTTCCTGCGAGGGGGAGAAAAAAATGGCTGTGATTAATTCAGTGCGCATGTGCTTCATTACACAGGCACGAAGGGAAGGGCTAATTAGCCGCCTTGTGGATCAATAAGATTCAGCAGAGGAGAGCCGGCGGAGGGAGGGCGAGGAGGAGGGAGGAAGAGGAGGGAGGGAGGATGGATAGATAGATACGAGGAAGGGCGAGAAAAAGAGGAAAGTAATGATCGGGAATAGAAAATATGGAATTAAGAGAGGCGGGAAGTAAGAGTTTGATTAGGGAAAGTGAACGCTGGCTGGCCGCCGAGCTCGCTTGCAAGCACGCCGCGCTCGCGTTTTCTTGCTCGCCTCCGGACGCACTTTTCTCCTCTTCTAAACACACTTCTCATATTGTATTTAATACTTTATTTTTGTAGAAATGCATGATTTACCCAACACCTACGTGTAATTTGGTTTATTTCGATTTTTTCTCCTCTTTTTTTATGACTTAGCGACAATGCATCACTGTACAAACAGTTTAAAAAGTTCAATAGGGAAAAACATTATTAATGCACTAAATGCAAATTGTATATTTAGAAATATGGAACTTATAATTACTGGTACTATCACAGGACACAATAAAGTTGGTTTATCTTTTGCTATCCTAAGATTGCATTTGATAAACACACTATAAAATCGATGTGTAATATCCACTAATGCTATATTTGTATTACAACACTCCTTTGGAATACTGTCGTATTTTAAGTTTTTTATTTAAACTTACATAGGATGAATATGCATGACAAATATAAATTTTAGAGAGACTTATGTAAAGAGACATCCACATAAATAAGCAGATATCGAATTAAAATACATAGGTTTACGTCATTGGAAAGGGGGAAACGGTTTTGAATATTTTGGAGTGATAAATGCTCCTTTTTTGTATTTCTTTATTTTTATTATGTTTTTGTGTATGCTGTTTTATTTTTGTTGTGTTGGATTTTTGCATGTAGAAAAACACGTAGAGGTTGTGGGAGGAGATGTCACATCTATGGTTATCGGGGCAAGTGACACATATTTGCTGTAAGAAATAGATTTGACAGGAACAAAAATTATACCAGCGTAACAAAGATCTTTAGCCAATAATTTTAATACATTCCATTTTTTCAAGTATATTTTCTCAAAGAGAATTGTTTTGTGAAATGGTTAAACTCGCGTGTCCCTTTCTCTGCATATTAAAATATATTACAACCCACTGTCTTTTTGTGTCTATGTTGCATGTAGGCCTACATTCATCGAACGGATTCTGATGACGACGTGCTTGAATTTGGATGCAAAGTCCAGCAGGCATCTTAAAGTGATCGCCAAAGGTGCGATGTTTCCAAAAACAATGTGGATGGGAAATTATTCGGTAAAATGCATTCCAGCACATGTCCAATAAGAAAGAACTGAATTTAAACATAACTTGACACCGAAGAAGGATTTAAATATATTTTTAGTGACGTGTTGTATGAGTTGATTTTATGTTGACTTTTAAAGCTCGTGGACACAAAGTACAGTGATGTTTAGGAAAATACCCCCTACTGCTAAAATGTACGCTTATTTGCATCCTAGCATTTGCTGTACGCACACAAGCTAAGGCATGTAATGATACCTGTTTTTTTTTTTTAAAAGGAAAATATGCAGAGACACTTGTACTTGGTTCTTTGGCACAGTGAGTGTAGGAATATGGTAAATTTGCAAAATGTCAGAAATAACGACATTGTAAAAATGGATATGGTGAATACATTGTGTGAGGGGTTCGCAGATATAAAAGAGGACGGTGTAATTTGAAGCGTGTGTGTAAAAACCGTATTCGAAAAAAAATAGTGTATGCAAAAAAGGCACGAGTGACATTAGTCCATCATCATCAGTAGGGAGGAAGGGGGTTAGGGGGTGCCCCTTCATGCTTTTAGGGCCTCTTTGAAAACAGGGGGTTAAAAGTGAGGGGGCTGCTTTTGTGTGAGCAGCATTGAATCGCGAATCTCTGTGGGAAGGGTAAGCGTCCACGTGCCAGCTTCAATAGGCGCCACATCCACCAGTGGCATTGCACGCTCCACGCAACCTCTGGCCGGCCACACAACAAGACAGTGTGCACCACGAACACACGAGGGGTACCAAGCTCGTGTTCAGATTTTTTTACACACTCACAATAAAACAACAATAACAACAAACACAACAGCATCCGCAACATATCATTAATATTATCACCAGCAGCCATCAACTACGCACAAAAGGAATTGCATGGTTCAGTAGGGTACGGATAGTCATACCGAGAAAATCATTTTCAACACAAATTCAGATTTGCTTTTTATGATATTGTATCAATCTTCTTGTGTTTGGATTGCCACGGACCTGTTTTGGATTTGAAATTCATTAAAGAATCCATACATTTTGCATTAAGGCTTCTCAAATTTGTCAGGGTTATCTATATTAGAAAAATAAAGTTAAATCAAAATAACGTATTTATAAAATGCTCTAATTGAAATTGTTACATTTGCATTCTAAGGGTCGTTCTAGAGCCGGTATAAAAACAAGATTATAAAACACTACCAACAGCCAAAACTGGAATCATAAGCGGACTGGACATATTGCTCATCAACTGTAAGTAATAGCTCTGGAAAGAAGCCACATTAAAAGTGTCACTTTTTGCCACACGTGCATCTTAACATATACTTGCATAGACATGCAAGTTTAGCACTCAGAGGCTTTTACCCAAAGTTTGTCATCTATTTCTTTTGGAACGAGTAATCAAGCTTGTTCCCTCTTTGCTGTTGTTTGTTTGGTCTTGCAAATTTTCCATTTTGCGTTTTGACTTGTGCTTTTTGTTTTATATTTGTTTAAAAGTTGTATTACTGGGAAAAAAAACAAAGATTAAAAAAAAAACACATACACACACACGTGTGTGTGTGTGTGTATATATATATATATATATATATATATATATATATATATATATATATATATATATATATATATATATAGATATAAATATATATATATATATATATATATATATATATATATATATATATATATATATATATATATATATATATATAGATATAATATATATATATATATATATATATATATATATATATATATATATATATAGATATAAATATATATATATTTAATACAAAATATTTAGCAGATGTGTTGTAATACCCCTAAGTAATGAAAACGTTAGAAAATATCGTATTAACTTATATAATTATTTTGAGATTTAGTCTCTTACCATATGTATTCAGAGTGTTGGATACTTTGGGATCGTATACAAGAGGCCATCAGACGTTCGACCATAAAAAATATATATTATTTAAATTGAGTTTTTCAAAACCGTTTCAAAATAGAAAGAACATTATGGAACAAAAATTGTATTTTAAGGATTGTTGTACGATTTGCATCTGATGCATGAGGTTGATGAAAATACAGCCTGAAAGGTGCCATAAAGGAAAAACAGGTTGACTTAATTCAACATGCAAGGTGACACAATCGTATTATCATTCATTCTGACGTTGAAATATTATTCAGAGATTGTTTGGAATTTTACAAATCTATTATTAAATGCATTGTGCTTTGTTTGTTCGAACACAATACAAACATGAACAAACCTATAGAGTTGAATGTTTTGTGCGCACACGCTGGCCCATATGAGGGGTCGTGTTCTCCCCCTTTGCACTCCGGCCAGGTGCAATGGGAGCGCCCTCTTATGTTCAGCCGGACCACAGGGAGCGTGCAGTCGCAGCGTGACGACAGCTCGGCGGGACACGAGAGCGCAAGGATCTGCGCACTGGATGAAGTGATGCACGCTGCATGGCAAGACAGACTGCTTCTGATTCTGACGCCTTGTGCACGGACGACAACAGCAACCACTACGACGACGTAACAAGGGGTCGCCCAAGCGTGCATTGGATGGAAATATGCACGAAACCAAATCAACACATGACCTCTTCCCTTATGTCTACTGCAGGAACTAAGATTTTCTCCAAATACACTTCATGGAGTAAATGCATTTGTAAATACAATGAGAATTATTATGATGTATTTTTCAGTCTGTTTTGTGAAATGCAAATATTTTAGATTATACTATTCATAAGAACAGGTGTATGTTTTATATATATATATATATATATATATATATATATATATATATATATATATATATATATATATATATATATTTGAGTTTTTTATTGGGTTTCCGATTAATTTTCCATACAAATAAACACCTTGTTTGGAAAAAACACATACATAACGAGTGTAGTGCAATGCACTACGAACACGGAGGCGTTACCAATTCTAGTTGGGATAAAAAGTTGAAGTCATTCTGTCGATCATTGTTCGAATTAAATCTGTTTAATCTCCCCAGCATTTGTTTACAAGATGGAGCGTCCATCTGTGTTTTCCCAAATTTATGGCTGGGCTATCCTGGAGCATCCAGTGTCTTAAAATTGTACGAGCACATATCATGAGCCCAGTTTTTAATATTTTGAAAATAATGAATTGTCCACGTGTTGTACCTCGGTTCTGTCTCCAAGAAGACATTTGGTGATATTGGAAGAACACTTTTCGAGTTAATCAATTTGGAATAATCAAAGTTTTCAATCAATTTCCATTGGGCTCGATTTAAAACGTCGTGTTTATGTTCTTTGGAATAGTATGCGTTGAATATTGCTTGTAAAAAAACGAATAACATTTGAATGCATTGTCGAGACACATTTTATATTGTTTAGATAGGTCACATTATATGATATAATGGACAATGCATTTTGAATTTATTTGATTTGACTAAATCGTTTGAAAAATTAGGAACCCTCTTTTCAAATTTAAAATTATTTTTCACGAATGCCAATGTAATAAGATACCTCATAGGTATGTAAATCACGTATAATTATTCAAGTGAGAAATGTTTCATGCAGTATTTACTGATTCGTCGTGTGGCAGTCGAAACACTGGTGTGCAGTTTGAGGCAAAAAAAGCAGGACCTGTGTCTCTCTGCTGTTGTGATGTCAAGTGTTCGAATAAAAAAAACGGGGTAAGAACAAAACAAATGGCTGTCTGGTCATTCTCCTTCATTTACATAAGAAACTTTAAGGCATATCTATTTATTTCTTATATATATATATATATATATATATATATATATATATATATATATATATATATATATATATATATATATATATATATATATATATATATATATATATATATATATATATATATATATATATATATATATATATATATATATATAAAAGAGTATGTCATGTTTTTGTTCCTAACACTAATAACGATAGTTAAGGTACAAAAACTTAACTAATTTTTAACAATATATATATGTTCAATAATATATATGTTCAATAATATATATATACATGTTCAATAATATTTTCAGCGTTGGACTTCCATCAGAGTAGTAAATATTTATTAACAACAAAAAAACATATACTGAAATATCGATACTCTAAATGTCATGATTATGTTAAAATGTAACAGTATTGCCCCAAATCAATGCACAAGAAACGTAAAGCAATCTGCCTAGCTTTATTTGTGTGTGCAGTGTCTACGTATAGGACATATAGGTTAAAGTTGTGCTATTAATGTATTTTTTCCCCGAGATACGATCATGTTTTTTGTATCAATGCAATAATTTTCATTTACGTTTTATTTCCAAGAAGAAGCACATAAACGTAGTGTGCGCGTGGGGGTGCATGTTTGGGTATGAGTGCGCACCGCGCGCGCACATCGTGTGTCTTCAATATCAGTGCGTTTATCACCGCTTATGGGTCCAAAATGGAGAGAAAATGCGTCAAAAATGCTGAAAAATGTATTTGTTTTTGTTTGTGTTTGCACGTTTTAACGAAGGCCTTTGACAGGTTTGTGTTTTTGTTCTGACTGTAAGCTGCCAGATCCTAGTTTTCAGTCCACACACACCCAGACGTCAAAAGAGAGACTTTTAAAAACGAAAATTAAATACATCTTAAATACATGCTATACAAAGGTTGAAAATATCATGTTTTTTTTTACATGTGAGCGTGAAGATGCTCAGACAGGGTCGATACTCGGAGTTGACTCGTACATTTTTTTTCGTTTGGTTTCTCTTTTTTTGTTTGCCTGGAAGAGGTTCACTGAGAAAAAGGGATCCCAAATCAGAGCCATATGAGCCCTCCAGGCAGGAGCAACACTAGCTGCTGGTAAGTCGACCCAAACAGGACAGAAGATAATCACTGCACCACAATGCCAAAGCCATTAAAATGCCTCTTTGCTCTTGAATATACAAACTAAAAGCAAGTAATTTTCCTTCTTGTCAAATTGCTCCCACAAAAAAAGAGAGGGAAAAAAACATGAAGCGATGAAAGTTGACATGTGGAAGAGATGCACGAGACAAATACAGTTCAAGGATTATTGCTGCAGGGGTCAACTCCAAATTTTGCATCACACCCTGGATGTGCGACGATGTGGATTGGATCAAATAAACGAAAAATTAGGCCTTTCAAAATAAATGCAACACAACATTTTGACGAAATGTGCTCGTACAATACTTTAATAAAATAATAAAAATAAATTTGAATCGTCTTTATTGCCATTTATATCAACGTGGTGGAACATTGCAAGCAACGAGATTAGCCATGGCACTCCAGGGTAAACATGTAATAAAGACTGAAGAGAAAAAAAGAGAAACGACTATCAGGCTAAATAGATAAAAACGATTTACAGCTTGGTGCTTTTCTCATCGATTAAATCGAATCCATAAAACATCAGCTTCCATGTATCAAATGTTTTATAATAAAAGATAAAATATTACAATTTGTTAGTTATTTTCTGGGGGTTTATAAAAATAATTAAAGGGGCAGTATGTAATATGTATGTCCTCCTAGTGGTAAAAAAACCCTTTCATTTGATAAAATAAAATTATTGATGTGAATACTAGGCAAAAATACATGAACTCTTATACAAATTTTTATCTTTATAAAAAAAAGTAAAAAGTCGAAAAATGTGTATTTTTTTTTACATAGAAGACTCCCGACCTATGAGTGGCCGCCATGTTTGTCCTGCATCTTGTTATTACGCTGTTCTCTTGGCACTTGGTTTTCGACCGCATCAGACAATAGAGTGCCATAAAATATTACAAACTGGGGTTTTAACCATTTTTAGTCAAAATTTGTTGTTTAAAAAATTCACCATTTTGGGTGTATCTTTAAAAATATTATATTTCAAGGGACATGGTCAATTGGCTTTATTTTCCAAAATAGCGACGACCATTTTATCAATTACTTCATAAGGTCTGATCCAAAAGCAGTAACCAAGTTTTTGTGATTTTTTTTTTTCTGCAACGATACTAGTATCAGTATTGTTACACGAACGCCGCTGCCCTTCATTGGTGAGGTCCTACTCATCCTCAGAGTAGCGGTATGACGCCGTACACCGAAAAACAAAGGCAACCAGATGATGAAGGTGCCGTCTCTGATTTAGATCAGGTGGCTTTTCCTGTTACTGTTAACCAAAAAAAACAGTAACATTTGTATCATGTGGGGCCGCCAACCCTTACCCACAAAAACAGCCTGGAAAGGGATGAGCACTGCCAGGCTGTACTTGCCCAAGACGCATCACAGGAAGTGGTTCCCTATACTCTGGCGGTTAAGGGATCCGTGAGCTTTGAGCTTAAAGACTAGCCAAAGTTATAATAATAATAATAATAATAATAATAATAATTTCCTTGTATTGTCATTCTGTGTAACAATGTACACAGAACGAAATGTCGATTGCACCTGACCCGTTGTAGCGAGCCGATGCAGCCGCAGCCAACAGAGGGCGCCGCCGACCACTTTTTAAGTCTTAGGAATGACTCGGCCGGGGCGCGAATCACCGACCTCCCAGTCTCAAAGCGGGCGCCTTACCATCTAGGCTACTGAGCGCAATGAAATCGAAGTGCAATGACATTTAGCAGCAAAAAGAATTATCACCAAAATACTTCGCATAGTATATATAATGTAACTGATGAACAGTGAAACGTTTGAAAGAGAATGGATTTTGAAGGTGAGTGAGACACATCGACAGACAGTAAAAGATGGATAGCTCGTTAGCTAGCCTTATTGTAGCTCAGTGGCAACACTGACATTTAAAAGAAATCACAATCAGGAAAGTTATATAAATATAAGTATTAATGATAAAGTGAGAACGATAGTGTGTTATCGTATATTTATGTCACCAGACATAAGTATTAGAAGGGGGGCGGCATATCAAATGCAAGGGGTGGAGGGGGAGGAATTTACTATTTACACTAGTACCTATTCTTGCTCTGAAGTCAATATTTTCTCGCAGGAATTTCAGTTACTTGACTTTAAATTTGCTTAAAAATAAATGTTTTATATTTAGTAGAATAATAGATTTTAAATACATTATCATTGGTAATGTACTGATCAGGGTAAAATAAATAACACTTTCCCACTTATTTCCCGCTTTTTTCTTGTTTTCATTTATTTATTATTACTATTATTTTGTGTTTTTGTTACCTGTTTTCCTAGATGGTTACTGCATATTTTTCCCCATTTTTACCTTTTTTTCTCTTTGTTTTTCTTCTTTTGCTTCTTTTTTCCTAGCGTTTTACCCCCCCCCCTTTTTTTTTCTATTTTCCATTTTCATTATTGTTTTCATATTCATCTAGCTTTTCATTTAGTTTTTCTTGCTTTTTCCTGTTTCTTATTTATTTCCTACTATTTTGTTTATTTTTCTTATCTTTTTACTCATTATGTCTTGCTTTGTTGTGTTTTTTTTCATTAATTTTTTTCTTTTTTTAGCTGTATTTTTCCGCTTTTTAGTCTTTTGTGCATAATGTTACATAATAATTTGTAATATAAGGACAAAAGCAACAAAAACAATCGGAAGAGTCGCTTGGGGGCTGCTTGTATTTAGTCAGCTGAGAAGTAATAGCCGCTCCTCGAAAAAGAGACAGAATTCTCTCAATACGATGAAGGGATGTGCTGGGAGGGGCTGCTCCGTCAGTGGGGACTGACGCAAATACTGTGTTCTGAAGGGCGCAGGAGAATTCACATTAGTGTCCTCTGTCACACAATATTGTATTATTGAGATAGCATATGCGCTGACTAGGCTGCCGCCACGACTACATCCACTTTTCTTTTGGGTGGGCAGAGTGTTTCTGTGTTTGGGCACTGACCACTCCTGCCCCCCTGGTAATGCAGCTGGTGTTTATGAAACTGGTTAGAGAGCCTTGCTATAACTTGAAAGTGGGCTAGATGTTATTAATTCGACCAGGATTAGAAAAGTAGCCTGGATGAAGTTGAAATTGCTGTGTTCTCCACATTTAGGTCCCAGCGCTGTTGCATGCTCTGCTCTCTGAAATTTGATCTGTAACCTCAGAGGAACTGTTTAGATCTAGGCTTAAAACACACTTATCGTATATAGTTTATGAATGACCTATATTTTATGTTGACAATATCTATATGTATTGTTTGTTACTGCAACATCCGTTGCAGCCTGGTCATCATAGAAGGGGGATTACCTCATGTACTGTGCCTTCTCAAGGTTTTTCTTTCATTTTCCTCATGTCGAGGTTTTTGAGTTTTTCCTTGCCCTCATGTAGGTTTTAGATCAGGGGATGGTGTAATAATTGTCTGTAGTTAGCAATAATCTGTGGTCTGTGCAGCCCCTTGAGACTCCTTGTGATTAAGGGCTATACAAATAAATACTACTTATTAATCAATAATCAAAATACAGGTAAATATCAATACCATAATTAAAATAATAAGAAAATGTGGGATTAAAATAGATGAAAACATTCCAATTAAAATCTTCCATAAGTGGGTATTTATTCTGAATGATTTATTCTGTGGATTTTGTATTTTTCTTTTAATTTTCTTTTAATGGATGCTCTAAACGAAGTTAGTTGGTCTTTTTAAAATCTCAATAAATACTCTTAACCTGAATCTGAAAAAGGACAGGTGGCTAGCTCACTCATGAGATTGATAGCTAGCTCGCTAGCGAGCTAGAAAGATGGCTAAATAACTAGACATATAGCAAACCTTCTTTTTTGACCACATTGTGATGTCATTGAAATTTTAGCAATACAAAGGTAGATCCAATTAAAAAAAAGAAACAGATGATGATTCATTCGACAGCATCAGTTTTATTATGATTAAAGGGACACGGTGTAATATTTGATTACTAGGTGTTGCTGCATTTTATTTTGCAAACGAAAATTAATGCTACATTGAACAAATCACAAACTATGGAGACTGAATTGTACATTTTTTTCTTGCCCAGGCTGTTACAAGGTTTTTGTTTTTTGTGGTATCCATCCAGCAAGATGGCAGACACAGATGTCAGCTCCCTACGTAAAATAGATACAAATATCTTCACTGTCGAGTATTTTAAATATAACACATTTATATGATAGTTCACATGGTTTTCTTCATTATTCAAATACGTTTTTTAATGAATGAAGTTATGTTTCCTTCCACTAGGAGGCGCTAAATCAGGCATGTCGAACATATGGTCTGTAGGCTGGATCCGGCCCATTGGATGATTTTATCTGGCCCACCATAAATTCCTAAGCATGTCAAAAAACAAGCAAGTTTCTATAAAAAATTACGATTTAAAAAAAAATAAATAAATACAAACCAGATGCTCCTTCCCACCGTTAGAGGGCAGTTAAAGTGTAAAACGTCTGATGCCCAATCCTATTCCACCTTAAAGACAAAATTGTGCAGTATTTTCTCAGCTTCAGTAAGCCCAGCCTGATGTTTGCTGCTAAAACTCTTATTTTGTATTTCTTTATGTATATTTCAATGCAGTATGTTAATTGAGGCAAGTATATTTTTATCCATAGTTCCCACTTGAGTTTATGTTTGTGATGTTTGTGTTGAGTCGGTTCAGATGTAAATCTGAATTTACATAAAACAAATTCTTAACACATTCAATGCCAAACATGAACATAGTTTTTATGTGCTGTGTTTAGAAAATACAGGGTAGGGTAAGCAAGCAAATGTAGGCTGAATGATAAAGCATAATACAAAAAAAAAAGCCAAATATTCGGCGTTGACAAACTGAGTTTGACAAATCTTGGCTAAATAATACGCAATGTCCCTTTAAGAAACCACAGAGTAGGAATTGTTGAAATCAGGCAAATTAAGAGAATATGGCAGATGGGCATAACTAGCAAGATAACAAGAAGGCAAAACAATATTGCAAGATATTACCAGATAGTAAGCAATCTCCTGCTAATATTGCTTATGTGCAAGCAGTTTAGCCCACATGAAGGGTCAGCCTCAGCCGCTGTCCTTCAAGTGGTTTCAGTCAAGGGGGCCCCCCTTAACAACCCCCAACATTTTCAAGGACCCGTAAAATCTTGTGATTAGTGGAGCTGTTCCATTTTTAGGTGTTAGCTCGTAAAAGAGTTAATAGCAAAGGTGTTTACTTTTGCAAGAATCCGTTTGGACTCACACACACACACAACTCATTTCTAATACTTCGAAAAGTATATTGCATTTAGAAGGGCCAATCCAGGCGTGGGCAACTATTTAGAGTCAGGGGCCGCATTAAGTTAAAACATTTGGCCAAAGGGGCCGATCCTGGAGACCTATCCATTCTTTTATTTTATGAATAAGTATACATGCAGACATCTACATGTTATATTTATTTACATTTGTTTTTAAAAAGATAAGTCTCATCAAAGTGTTTTTCGAAAATTCTAACACGGCAAAACAATATATTTTTCCTGTTTTAAGCACTTAATTTTCTATTTTGTTTGGTAGTACTACTGTAGTTTTATTTTTTGGGGGGAATTTTAATAGCATTTCCGTAGTAGTTCTTTTAGTATAACCAATGTTGATTTTTTTTAAGTATATCTTTCGTATTTCAACAGTATTTCTGACATAATATTTTAGGAGTATCATTTTTGAAACATTTCCATAGTCTTTGTGGGTCTACCTAGAGATAGCCGCCATGTTTGTCTGGCATCTTGCAGCTACGCTGTGATCTTACCACTTGGTTTTTGTTCACATTATACAATACAGTGACATGGAGTGGTCATATTGATCCGAATCCAAATTTATTTATAAAGCATGTTTTGTACACTGAGACGCAACTCGAAGTGCTGCATAAAAACATTTAATGTACAATTAAATTACATATCTTTTTAAGCAAATCAGAGTTAGGCAAAGGGATTTATAGTGAAGCAATTTTGGTATGCATACAAGCAACACCTAGTTTAGAGGTTTATATGTTTGTTTTAGTTGTTTGTTTGTGGCTTTTTATTTAGGCAGGGTAATCAGCAAAAATAGTAGGAATCAATAGTATTAATCATTAGTTACAAATGAAAACACTAACTTATTTGTACACATCCGACAAAGTACTCGCATTCTCCATGTTTCCCCTTTTTTGGACTAACAGTATCATACATATTTGCTGGTGTGCAGCATACATTCGGATGCATTTGTGTGTAATGACAAACACTTGGATTTTCAATTGTTTTACATATCTCTGTTGTTTTGTGCACTATTTTATTTATTTTTATTACTATTCGACTGAGTCATAAATTCTCAAAATAATCGTTAGTTGCAATGCTTGTCAACAGCCTCTTAAAAGAACTGTAACAGATCTTTCAGGTTACATGCACTTTCCAGTAAAAAAAACAACCCACTGTTTTCTACCGCTGACCCAGTTCATGTAGTAAAAAAAAGAAGTAGCCGATATTTGGTCTTTGCTTGTGTCGAACAGGAGGTGCGAGTGTTGTAGGGTTATCAAAACAAAGCTCAGCGGTAGCGAGCCCGCGTCGCTTCCTTTCTGTTCAGCTTCACAATATCAATACGCGTTCACAAACGTGCGTTGGACGGACATCAAGGGCAACACACGGAAGGTTTAAATACTGTGAGGCTAGGTTAACAAATCAGATTTTTGGGTGAAATCTGATGATTTGGTGAGGTCGTTCTCATTTGACAATACATGGGACTTGTATGTAATCTCCTGTGTGAATGACATGTCATGTAATGCTCTCTGGTCTCTCGACATCTAGCATCAAATGTTTGCAGCTGGTTCGAATTGCGGCAGCGAGACTAGGACAAAAAAGTTTGACCACATCATTCCATTTTTAGCTAACTTGCACTGGCTTCCTGTCCATCTATGATGTGACGTAAGTATTCTGTTACTAACCTAAAATGTTTACATGGAGTTGCCCCTTCTTAGCTCTATGTTGTTATTTCTCCCATGTTCCACTCAGAAAATACTACTTTACTTTTGACTCCAAGAGCCAAAAAGAAATCTGGGCGCCTGATAGCGTTCTCTATCCGGGCACCGGTGGTGTGGAATGGTCTGCCCCCTGAAATAAGATCTGCGACCTCAGTGTAAGTGTTTGAGACTCTAGACACACTACTATTCTATAGCTTATGATTCATGCCAACCTCATACTTTTATATCCCTGTCCTTTTGGACCTCAAGTATATCATTGTCTGCATTGACTTTAGAAGTGTCCTGCATGTGCAGAAGAGGACAGGTGATGTCACACACATGTCACCCAGTGATTGCAGAAGTACTCATGGATGATAACATCAGTGCGTATCTACCTGTAGCTATTATAAAGTTATTGTAATACCTGAGGTAGAACATGTACAACACTATCATTTTAAGAATAAGAATAAGAAAAAAAAGAGACGGGATTTTGGTGATGCCGTTTTATGGGGCAGAGGCAGCAATGTCTGCCTTGAACAGAGTTGTCCCCCCCTCTAATATTAATGAAATGCAAAACATCCCTCTTCTAAGAATAAATGCAATTGATGTTTTTCGTCTGCCATGGTTGTTTAGTTCTCCACTTCCTCCTGCGTGGTTGAACGCAGAATAGTAACGTCTGTCGATGACGTGCGGGTCGCATGAATGCGTCTCGACAATTCTCGCAGTAGTTGCATTCCAAAAGATCAGATACTGTATTGATTTGGGATCACATACAGAAGTAGCCTGGGTCTGGTGTGAAAAAAAAATGGATAGGTGCTATTCATACAGACTTTAACAGACGTTTTTGCAAATAAATCAGATTTTCCTGCAGTGTGAGCCGAACCATATAAATGAGTGGTCTGCTGAATTGTTCATGACTAAAAAGACCATGCACTTCCAAAAAGAGATCAACGTGAAAAATTGTCTTTGGGTTTCAAAAAGGTCACTCCTCCCTTGTGGTTAAATGACAGCGATGTGATATTATCCGTCATAGCTCGGAGGTTCAAACGCCGACCACGAGATCAAACTTAGCACATGTCACACAAAAATCTTACTACTGTCATACTTGTCTTGGACTTCTAATTAATAGGAAGGATCATATGTAAACAGTGGTAAATATTGCATTCGTTCAAATATGATTTTCTATTCAAAATGATTTCTAAACATCATGGAAACAGTGAATATGTATTAATTTATTTTTTTATATATTCACTTCTTTTAAATAGTCTTATTTTGTCAAGTCATTTAATAAGCAGTAATGCTTTTGTCCCCGCAGTCACTCATTATATCAAACAGAGCATTTTATTGTTAAAATAAATATTTGAAGAGTTTATGCGCAATTCTTTTTGCTCATTCTTCTGCAGAATAAGAATAATACTGACAAGGCTAAACAAAGAAAGTGGTGTTTCACAACTACTCTAAGTCACTCAACAAGTGACTGGAATAGAGCTATGTTTTGTTAATGAATAAATACTCCAATTCTCGACTCTGCATTTACTGTAATAAATAAATAAATCAAAATATAAATAAATAAAAATTAAAAAAATAAAAACAATTTTTTTTATATATATATATATATATATATATATATATATATATATATATATATATATATATATATATATATATATATATATATATATATATATATAACTATATATATATATATAACTATATATATATATATAAAGATGGTGTTTTGGGTCACAGAATACCGGTTTTCCTGTGGTCTGTTTAGAATTTGAAATGCATCCCATCGGCCATGCTGTCAAATTATATGTATCGTTCATGAATGAAATCATGCATGTCTTTTCCTCTAAATGGGGGGAGGGGCCACCACAAAGGGAGCAGGGCCTAATGCAAGAGAACAGTGTGCAGCCTTCATAAAAAATAAGCAAGTGTCAAAGCCCTGGGCAAGGAGTGCGGCACCATCAGCACCACACAGGCTAGGGAAGGGAGACACCACCCACTCATTCGACACAATAATACTCACTCACTCACTCACTCACTCACTCACTCACTCACTCACTCACTCACTCACTCACTCACTCACTCACTCACTCACTCACTCACTCACTCACTCACTCACTCACTCACTCATTCCCGCTGTCTGAGACTTCTATGAAAACAAATAGCCAAAACCATTATGTTAATAGCTCCATCAAGAATCCATAGCAGGAGTGCTCACACTTTACCGGCATGCGAGCTCCTTAGAAAATGATCAAGTGAAAATGAACTACCAGCCTCAAAAAACAGGATCCAAAGCATTTAAAAATGCGTCCAAATGAGTGGAATGGAATGCTCAAAATATTTCTAAATGCACGCCGAAATAAATCGAATGTGTTCAATATAAACAAAAAATGTGTAATACATGAGTCAAATTCTTTGTGTCAACCCCAAGACTCAATTAAGTCTTTCTTTTTTTCCGATTCCAATGATTCTTTCCAAAGATACTCTTGAGGGAATAAGTAACACTGTACTGCAGTAGTGCCGACCGATTAATCGGAAAATACTAAATTCCATGTACTCAAACAAGATAAATACAGTACTTCCATTTGTGGTTAATAGTTAAAATTCCTGCATATACTTCCAATTGTAAATTAATTATCCATCCATCCATCCATTATCTGCACCGCTTATCCTCAGTAGGGTTGGGGGGTGCGATAGCCCATCCCAGTTATCTTCAGACAGTGGGCAGGGGACACCCTGAACTGGTTGCCAGCCAGTCGCAGGACACACAGGGATAGACAATTTGCTCTCTTATTCACACTTCCGGTCAATTTGGACTGGCCAATTAACCTGATATGCATGTTTTTGGAATATGGGAGGAAACCCACGCAAGCACGGGGAGAACAAGCCAACTCCACACAGGAGGTTCGATCTCATGACCTCAGAACTGTGCCGCACACGTGCTAACCACTGCGCTGTCGTGCTGCCCTAAATTAATTATGTTTATTATTAACGAATTAATATTATGTTTTTTATGTAGTTTTGTACGGCATTTTGATAAACCCCATTGTCATCCTTTTACAATACATTAATATAAATGTAAACTATTAATCATTAAATGCCAATTAAATCTTAATCATAAAATCAATACCATTTTAAAAACATTTATATTCTTAATAGAATGCATCGATCACCAAAAAAATTTGAGCATCGTTGACGACCATGCGTACATGCAGCATTTGACCAATTGATGGCAGAGTATCCCAACAAAGGAAATGCACTGAACACGCTTTCCGGTGAGCTATCAGAACTATTTCTGTGATCCACCAGTAGATCGCGATCCACTTAATAAGCAACCCTGATCCAAAGCATTTTCCTTTTCCACCTGATCATATAGTTTTATATGAAGACACAAGTAAGACATTTTCATTATCTTTTAGATCAGTGGATTTAATGCCCAAATGTTTGTTAAATAACTTGAAGTTTCTCAAAATACAAAAACAAAGCTTTTCATATGTAATGAGTACGTCAATATTTTGCTCGTGATTGTGGGAAGTACAACAATTTAGTTAAGTACAGGTCAGATTACATTGATATTTTGGTAATGTAAGTGACACAGTCCTGCCAATTTATCTCAAATATTGTGAATCCAAATTCTGCGTTTCATTTCAACCAATTTTGTGTCCCCAGAAATACTAAATGTCCGCACTGCACGTCCAATTTGTGCGCCAGGGCTGGAGGATGCTGGGAATTTTGATAATGATCTGATCCAAGTAAATACAGTGTATGTATATAATGTCTTTCCCACACAAATGAAAAAAAATCACATACTCAGGTTTGTCCACGAACAAAATTAAAAACATTACTTTTAAAATTGAAAAAAGATGAAAAAATGTCCTACAGCAAAATTACTGGTCAGGGATGGCCCGCGGCACAGCAATACAAAATAGGAGATTCCACCGGGTGAAAGGGTACAAGAAATATATCATAATTCAAAATATTTTCAAGAACAATACAGAGGCCATCTTTAAATCAGCTATTCTATGAGAAATTTAAGATACAAACTTATTTCGAGCAGAAATCTTGCCTGAGAAATCTCCAGACACTACAGCTAGAGGGCAGAGTGCTCAAAATGCAATGGGATACACGCTGTTCTACGGCATAGGGAAGCAGTGAGTGCAGATACCAAAGGCGCTGAAAATTTTTCGAAGCGCTTTGCTTCACTTATTTCTGAAGATATCAAAAAACGAGATATACCTTTTTTTGGAAGAAACAAATAAATTAAAAATAATAACATTAATAACACTAAGATATAAAATGAAAATGCAATTCAGGACAATCAACACTGCTGTGGAGAAAAAGCTGACCTGCCACAAGCCCATGAAAGATCATCTGACCTTAGAATTGTGTTGTAATGCAAGTGGTGACTAAAAAAGTAACATAACTGCTGGTGTGTATTGAAGAAAAGCAATATGCATTTAATACTTGAATAAAGTAAGCAACTACCTACTTCCTCCATGGTAAGTGTTCATAATAAACTCACATTTTATTTTGTAATCATCATCCCTTTTTTCTTAGGGGCCGGTCACACAGCCGTTTGCGGCTGAATCACGGCTAAAATTTTGCGGGTTTTTTTTGCCCGTGTTTGCCCGGGATGGAAAATGCGCAAAATTGGCCAACCCGCTGTTCATCGGTGGTATGCCCGCAAAACAGACGCCGGCGACTGTTCCGCTTCCTCATCGCGTCATTTCTGCGTCATTTTCTCGTGTGGACCACGGGTATAAAAGCTCCCGAGCCGGTGTTGTGCCCAAATCCGACTCCTACGCAACACCCACACCGCCCCACCCCCTCGCGTGACTTTTTCATCCACGTTAACAAACGCATTTTGAAGAATACGATCGCACTTTATTGTTTAAATAAACGCGTTATATAGACTAGGATCTCCCAATTGTTATAATTAGCTTGCTTTATAGTTTTAATAAGCGTTTTATATAGAATACGATCACTTTCGTTGGAAGCGCAACAGAATGCGCGTTCACGCGAGAGGGGGAGGATTTACCGTCCGATTACGTTCACAACAAAAACAAAGACGGAATGGTTTAAGTTGTATTACATTTTCAACAAATGCAAGACGAAGTGGTTTTGGTTATATATTCGCCATTACATTCCCTAAACGTGAGATAAACAAGGTAAAAGTGGTTGTAGTAGCGAGGGGATGCAAATCTCGGCACCGGGCTGTAGAAATCATAACCGCACAAGACACAGTCTCGTGAAGATCAAGATTTCAAGCTATGGCATCATTTTTATTTTATTATCTTGAAAAGAAATGTCAAGGAATAAAAATGGATTAAGATGAGGTCACTACGCTGACGGGGGGGTGGAGGTGGGGTTTAAGGGTTATTGGTCTATCTTCTTTATCCATTATCCATTATCGATCAGTTCATAATACGCTACAAAGCTTAGGAGCCGGGATTCTTACTCTCAGCCAAAAGGCCAAGCTAAGGTCCTAGCATCAAAGCCTTGCTGCGACCAATGCGAATGCACCGAAAGATTTATTCGAAATGAAGAGAAACTATGCTGACGAGGATCCATGTTCACCCCCTTGACGTCACGAGCACAACTGACGTGTGCTCGGCATTCGCGCTGTTTATACGCGGAGAAAGGCGTTTGACTGTCACACGCGTAACACGCTAATTTCACGTAATAACACCGCGATACAGGCGCAGAACATGCTATTACCATGCTCCACCCACGATTACCCGCTGAAATTTCCCGTCCTACCCATGTGTAAGCACGCCCTGGCCGCGGCGTAATTTCCTCGTGTTGACCACGTGTGCGGCACTCGGTTTAACACGTGCTCAAACTTTTGAGCAGCTCAAAAGTTTTGAACGCGGCCAACCACGTGAAAATTTCCGACCGCGAGTAAAGCACTGCTCTATCTCGTCTATATGGCGGTCTCTAAACGTCCAACAGCGCCCAACTGCATCTGCTTCACGGTCAGAAATTTCTGGCCGTGGTTCAGCCTCAATACGCTCGTGAAAGGCTGTGTACCCGCTCTCTGAATTGAGCAGCGACAAACAGTTTTGCGCTGCCACCCGCGCGCGAATTTCCGACCTCGTGTTAAGCACCGCTGTATCTCGTCTGAATGGCGATCTCAATGCGTCCAATAGCGTCCGCCTCAAAGGCAGAAATTTCTGGCCGTGATTCAGCCGCAAATGTCTGTGTGACCGGCCCCTTATTACAGTATTTTCTTGTTCAATTAATATTTTTATGTGTTTTTTAGCTATTGATGGTTCGTTAATTTGGATGATTTGGGCATGCTGGGAAAGGGTGAATTGGTTTTCAGTTATTTCTTGTGGGGAATATTTGTTTGAGAAAAAAAAAAACAATTGTAGATATGAGCTCGATGCTGGGGGGCCACTGTACAGTGAAATCTAAATAGAAGTTTCATTATGTCATATGCATAGTACACTACCAAACACTACACTTAACTTTTACTTGATGCACCATACTAATTTGTTTAATCCTTGTTTTATTCTGGTATCATGGTATATCAAATGATTGCTGTATGGCACAGTTCAAAAAATACTTGCTGTCATACATTAAATAATGTCCCGATTAAAAATGTAGACCAAATCAATAAAGACAAAATATATTTACTTGAGTTTTAGCAGTGTAGGTTAGTTATTGTTGAATCATCATTACACTTTACACTTATCAATGTGTCAACTAACGTAGCAGTTAAGCACTTAAATGACATTCTTATATTATGTACCTACTGATAGGACTGCAATGCTGTGGACATTTTTCAATTTGAATGTGTTTGCAAGTGAAGTGTGATCCATTCGTTGTGTGTTGCATCGTAACATGACATTCCCTCATCAAGCCCTTGTAGCACATTCCAAATGACCGGGTTGGACTACAGTGCACTCGATTCTGCTAAGAGCCACATAAAAGTGCTTTACTTCATCCCCTCTTCATGTTTATGCAGTTTTAAAATTCACTCTTTTTTAATTCCTGCTCTTCTTGGCCAGGGCAAAGCAGTTAAAAAAGAAGTTTTTTTTCTGACAAAAATATATGGTGTTATAAATGAAAGAAACCAAGGTGTCTAGTCCCAACTTCTGTCAACCCAAAATAGTTCAGTAACAAGAGTCGATCCGGAGCATTGGGTGAAAAAAAATGTGTTTGCCTTAAATTGACACAAAGTATCACACTATTCTTCGGCAAAGAACAAGAGCTTATGATTTTATTTATTGATTTAAATACCTGAAAAAGAGAATGGACATTTATCTGAAATGACCTGGTGGGTTCAAGTAATTGTATCCATCTGTGTCCATCCTGTCAGTAGACAATTTTAATATGTCTCCTGATCCAGATTGCGTTCAATTTATGGAGGTTGTGTGTAATCTTACTGTACATACCCATGGTTTGTATTTCAACTTTCTAACAATGTGACACTGACAAACCCTGTAACACCATCTGGTCACAGTACCAAATTGCTGTACCTGCGGCTTTGACCACAAAACCACAAGGGTCCAGCTCAGACCTCAAACTGAGGGCCTATTAACCAAACAATGTCCACACGTTGAGAGTTAAGCATCGAAAAGGAACAAACAAGGCAGCAGAACATGAAAGTAAGGCATTGATCAGCCAGCAGTGTGTATGTGAACACAGAAGGCAAGCTTACAAAGCAGAGGACTGGAAGTCGCGATAAATGCTTTTCAAACCCTGCAGAAAGCAAAGGGCTCAGACTTTGGACAGCAGGGAGAGGAGATGGTCATCAACTTACCCGATGGGTTTTTTTTTGGTCTCACTTCTTCCTGCACCAGCAGCGCCGTCCTTTCAAGTGTCTGTTTGAAGCGGAAAGGTCACGTCCTCCTGGTCACAGTAGGGTCTTCCAAACAGCGCAGGCCCACTCTGGATCGTCACTGCCCTCACTTCTGGCTTGCAAAAATAATCGAGTCGATTGTAAAGCTATGTGTTTGGCGCCTGGGCACCTGAAAACATTTTGGTGATGTATTCCTAGAATTCCAGGATTTTCCAGGGTTTTCCAAAGTTATGTCGGGATTTTGGGGACTCCCGGGTCCGAGAACAGCAAATCAGGACGGAATCGTCACCTGCAACAGAAGAAAAACTAATTGGTTTTATATGCAAATCAATCCAGGGCCGCGAAGAGAGACATTACTCTAAAACTGTCAGTGGCAGTTCCTCAAACTAAAAAAACAACAACCTCTATTCATTTGTGAGCGACATATTTTGGTGATTATATTTAATTTCTCTCCTCATTCCGCTGCTGACTTTGAAAAGGAGAAATGACAAATTTTTCCAACGAAACTTAATTTTCTCGTAAGCAGAGCAAGACATATTCCTGTAATAGCATGCATAATTGCCTGCTCTGCGCAGGATCTCTCGCACATGACAACAAAGTCAGAGAGACAATACGTATTTATTCTGCTGTCAATTCCAGCGGAAGAGGAAAAAAAACAGCATTTAAAATTTGCTTTGAATTCCACATTGGGTCTGGTTTGTGAAGCAGGGTAAATATGCTTGTCATGTGTTACGATAGTTCCTCAGCAACAGAGATTTGGTGGGGGAATACAGGAGGGAGAGGCGCACACTTTGTGATAAGTGAATAGTGCTTTTGAAGTCACTTCCATTTGGAAACATTGCGCGATTATTTTTACCTCTGTGGTTTCGACTGGAGTTAAAACCCCCTCGTTTAATTGTTCCCAAGAGTTCTTATTGTGTCGCTGATAAGGAGCTCAGGGAGCAGCGTTTAAAATTGTGTCAAAAATAACTTTAGTCTTTTTCTGGTTAGCCACAGAACTGAAAATGCGACAGAAAGAAAGACTCAACCTGGGTTGAGTGTCTGTGTTTATAATATTTGCCCTTTGCTTGGAATATCAATTCAAACAACAATCCCCCCTTCTCCAGCCATCATAAATACAAGTGAGGTGGTGCATTAGGACCAAATCGATAGAATTATTTATTTTACGAGTGATTCGTCAGCACTTTGCATCCGTTGACCACGTATCAACGGTCGTTTGTCGTCTCCACCGTTTTTGCCTTCGCTGGCCATCACAGGGGCGGTCAATGCGACCATTGGAAGCCTGTTTGTCAGATCAATAGCCCACCCACAGCAGTGCCGCGGGCTATCCCTGACCAGGCCTATTGATTAGGCCTCGCTCAGCCGCCAATGGCAATGTGCTGCTGCGTGTGACACCAGGCTAAGACAGGAGCACTAAAGGAAGGGGGGAATGCCGGATTGCCGGTGGCAGCCTCACAGCACATCGCAGATAAAAGTCAATTCCACTTAAGCAAATCATTGACAACTAAATAGTTAGCGCTGCAGAATTCCGAGAGTCTCAGACGGCGGCAGCTGGATGACTTCGGGGATTTCCGAGACCATGACCCCGTATCAATTTGTGCAGGTAGCCTGACCCTGGTCTACATGATTAGCTTATTTAGACCCATTGCTGTCAATACTCACAGTATGAATACCAGTCAAAACAGTATAGCTGATTGTTAATATATTTGATTAAAGGCGTGGTCTAGAATTTGAAAATGTTCTAATTACTGACACCATCTTCTGGCTTAAATCATCATTGCAGCCTCTGTCAAACTGTTTGTGTGACACGTACAAATTCATGGATTTCTTTAGATGTTTGAATAAACTCTTCCTTTTTCATCTTCTGTGGGGTTTGGGTTTGAGTTTGCACTGTATTTGTCACTGTCTTTTTCTTACTTTCACCATTTCCATGCTCTACTAACAGAGAACTGCAAGCATGAAATCACTCTCCCCCTTCTTACCCCCTTATCTTTTCCTCCATTTTATTGTGTTTTTTGTAACTTTTGTATATATATATATAAATATATATAAATATATATATATATATATATATATATATATATATATATATATATATATATATATATATATATATATATATATATATATATATATATATATATATATATATATATAAAGGGTAGCACGGCAGCGCAGTGGTTAGCGCATGTGCGTCAGAGTTCAAGTCATGGGAACCTCCTGCGTGGGTTCAGATCCAGCTCCAGACTTCCTGTGCGGAGTTTGTATGTCCTCCCCGTGCTTGCATGGGTTTTCTCTGGGCACTCCGGTTTCCTCCCACATTCCAAAGACATGCATTTCAGGTGGATTGGCCGGTCCAAATTGTCACTAGTTGTGAATGAGCGAGTTGTCTGTCCATGTGTGCCCTGCGATTGGCTGGCAACCAGTTAAGGGTGTCCCCTGCCTGATGATTGCTGGGATGGGCTCCAGCACCCCCGCAACCCTACTGAGGATAAGCGTGCAGCTAATGAGATCAGATGGGATATATATATATATATATATATATATATATATATATATATATATATATATATATATATATATATATATATATATATATATATATATAAAAAGCTCACATATTTAACAGTAAAATATGAATAGCTTACTTTTGAAAAGTAAATAACATTTTACTGCATCGCCATAAAATGCCCTTTACTTGCAGAAAACTTTGCTCATTTTAAATAGTTGTTTTCATTTTTTCCCTCCTTTGTTTTTCTTGTAAAATAGATAAAAGAATACCTAAAATCAAAAAAATTGTCTAATATGGTAGGTATCACATAACTGTGCTCATTTTAAGTATTGTTTTATAGATAACATTTTACTGCACTGGAATAAAATGGCTTTTAATTGCAGAACATTTAGCTTGATTTAGGTTTCCATATGTCTTGATATAGTTTGTTTTGTGCAATAGGTAAAAGAATGCAAACAATCAACAAAATGGCATATATCACATAATTGTGCTCATGAGTATTATTATTTTTTTAAATCTTTAAAGGGATTGTGTGTAATTTTTGGAGCCACTGAGCGATAAAATACTTCAATAATTTAAAAAGAAACAGTATTGATTTTTATAAGCACAAATACATAAACTATTAAATCAATAACAGCTTTTTTTTTATAAATACCATTAGGTCAAGAAATTTGTATTAATTTAGCATAACATGAGGCTTACCGAAAAGGTGCTGACATGATTATTTGCCGTTGTACTGTTACGGGAACTCTAAAAGCCCAAACACTTTTGAATAGCTGGGCAAAAAATGAGAGTCTCAGTCGTTTGTATTTTTCCTTGAGTTTTGTAGCACTTTTTGGTTGCACTACACAATACAACGACATCAAGTGGTCAAATAATAAAGAGTGTACCTTTAAACATTTGTTCCACCACATTGCCTTTTTCTTTATGAAACTTAAAATTTAGAGGAGTAATCCATAAAATCAGCACAATTTTCTCTTAAAGGGGAATTTGTTTTTCCACTAGAAAAAAGGGCTCCATGGGTTGGAATATTTTGTCCCTGGGCTTCAGGGTTTGTTCATCGACGCCCTGATTTTCTCATCGTATCGTCCTGCTGAATCTAAAGTAGTGGATGTCATTAGTACATCATTACAGCTCCAAGAGAGCTAAAAAAAGATGCACAACTGCACTCCACGATTTACCAGATAGCACTGTATTATAATAATAACACTACTATGAGGGCTCATCAGGTATGGTGTGGGAAATTCAGCTGTGGGTCGTGGATTTTATACGTAGGCCTTCAGCTCCGGTCGGAGTTAGTAATGTGTCGCTCAAGTGCCATCATTTCAAATAGGCTGAAACGCGGAATGTGCGAGAAGGAACCCAAAGGGCTCTGCAATACGTAAAGCCTCTCTTGTAATAATTTCCAAGTTCAATAAAACTATATAAACATAGACTATGAACAATGAATGATTGGATACACTTTTTTCCAACAACGCCTGTTGTTGTGATCACTATGAAAGATTGCCGTCCCTGGCCAGTCAAACTTTTTGAAACCGGTGACATTTATCAACGCCAGCTAGCAGGCTTTCAAACGACAACTCGGAATTCAATTGACTTATCCAACAGCTTTTCGAAAGACTGATACTATGGGGCACAGCCTTCAGGGTTGTTTGTGAAGGCCTCCAGGTAGATTTATGAGCCTAGCATCAACCAATGGCTGAAATGTGATTGGTTAAATGCTTGAATATAAAAGCACACATCTGGAACTGGAGCAACTATGGAGAAGCAATGAAAGGAAGCTGACAGACAATTTGGAATGATTTGCTAAGTTTTGTTGGACAAAATGCAATTGACATCACATGATTTTGATATTTTTCAGGTCAGCAAAAAAGGCCTTGCAGACCCTCATGGCCCACTGGGGACATTATTCAATTGTAATGAATTGGTCCTAACATTTTTCTTCTTCAAATGTAACTGTGTCTTCGTTCAGGCCCTGATTTCAAATTAGTGAAGAGATGGAGGCGAAATCATCCTTATTTATAATGTATTATTCCCGAGACACATTTTGTTTGACTCAATCGCTGTTTAGTTATTTATTTAAATGAAGTACTAAACGGGTATTTATCGGAGCGCGTGAACACAGGTTATCACTGCGGCGCGCACACGCCGACCCATTGAAGTTGTCACACTCCTTTTGATTCATCTTGCTCACAGCCATTAGCGCTCCATATTAGAGTAGTTTATATGTCACTTTACTGCTCCTTTCACATGTGAATGGAATTCTGCGGCCACCACCTCTTTGTGCATTCAGCTCCTATCTACAGCTCTATATCTCCTGCGGTAATTGCTGAGTGACAGAAAGGCAATAGTGAACGCTTCATTATAAAGACAGGGCAGGCTGACCGGACGTCGGCCTATTGGCTTTAGGTCACGACGGTCACAGTGACTTTATCTGCTCAGGTTGTCAGAGGTCAGTCCTGCAAAATCTATAAGGAACTTTACAGGAGGTGTCATGGCTGCTGTACAGGAGGGTCTCCTGACCCCGGGTCTGCCTATATCTGTTATTGATTGCACTTTGTCTCTTTAAGCTCAGGGCAAAGTCACGTCTGATATGTATATGTATGTTAGGACCTGAGAAAAAAAAGATTGGTCTCTCAGGAATTGCCCTCTCATGGTTTGGATCAGACCTGGGCACTACGGTCCTCGAGGGCTGCATGTCCTGCGTAATGTCTGAGGTTTTTCTGCTCCAATGCAGGTGATTCCAATCCCCAGGATCAAGCTACTGACGTCTAAAAAAGGAGCTGATCATTTGTGTCGCCTGAGTTGAAGAAGGAAAACCTTCAAAATTATAGGGAACATGCGGTCCTTAAGGACCAGA
This sequence comes from Urocampus carinirostris, assembly GCF_059441175.1. Classification (NCBI taxonomy): domain Eukaryota; kingdom Metazoa; phylum Chordata; class Actinopteri; order Syngnathiformes; family Syngnathidae; genus Urocampus; species Urocampus carinirostris. Next base: position 38,475,718 of record NC_142352.1, read on the forward strand.
CTGCCCAGGTCTGGTTTAGATCCTACCTCTCAGATAAGATGTTACATACAGTGATTCGACCTCTGAACCTTTTAGTGTTACCTGTTAGAGCTAAGATTCATGGCCCGAGCCCGAACCCGAACCCGAACCCGAGGCAATTTCGGGCCGGGTCGGGCCTGAAATGTCAGTCATACGGTCGGGTCGGGTCGGGTTCGGTCCTGCTTTTTTTTTTTTTTTTTTTTTTTTTTTTTTTAAATTAATTAATAATTATAAATATATGTTCATTAAAAATATATACTTAAACTATGTATGGATACTAGACCAAGGAATACTTGTTATAAAATAAATAATTTGGATAAAACGGAGAAGGAGCTGTAATTGCTTTTAACGGAGCCAGAGCATGCTCTGTGCACGTGACGTGACGTGAATGCTGTCCTCTTAATAATCTTCCCCTCCGCAAATTCGCGTGATTTTGGCCTGGTATCCCCGATATGGAGTCGGACCAACAAGAAGTTAAGGATAAACTCAAGAGAGGAGAACTGACGAGGAAAACGCACTCTGGTAAGAGTTTTAATAAGCGTTTTATATAGAATACGATCGCTTTTGTCGGAAGTGTACATTGACGTTGGTGACATTTTCATCCGCGTTAAAAAACGCAATTTGCAGAATAAAATCACGCTTTATTGTTTAAATAAACGCGTTATATAGACTAGGATCTCCCAATTATTATAATTAGCTCTCTTTATTGTTTTAATAAGCGTTTTATATAGAATACGATCGGGGGGGGGGGATTTGCATAGGAGTCGGAAAAGGGCACAACACGTCAACACCCCCTCAATGATAGTGCCGCGCTAAAATCTTAAGGACGTACTACTACTGCTGCTGTGGATTATGGCCCAATGATCAAGTCGTCAAAATGACGGACGCCCTTAAATGTTTTCGCTACCTCAAAAAAAAAAAACCGTCAATGACAGATTGTCGCTTAATGTAACATCTGCAGTGCAGACACAGAAATATAAAAGATGTAAATGTTTATACAGTTTTATTTAACTTAGGCCTAGATGTTGTAACAAAAGGCAGAGTTTAATTTGTTATCATAAATCACCCCTCCTTATAAATAAAATATGTAATTTCGGGCCCCCTCGGGCCGGGCCAGCAAATCCAGTTAATTAGTCGGGCTCGGTCCGGGTCGGGTTTAATACCCCTCGGGCCTGCGTCGGGCTCGGGTGCTTTTTTTGGGCCCGATCTTACCTCTATTACCTGTGGTGTTCAGCAGGGCTCAGTACTTGATCCCTTTTTTTCAGTATTTATATGCTTCCACTAGGTGATATTATTTGCAAGTAAAATATTAGTTTATATTACTTTGGTCAAGTTTGTAATACTCTAGGGAAATCTAACACATACCCAGCCATTGATTTTAAGAGACATGATGTTTCAGACAACTTTTTGATTAGTGGAAATATTGTACTAAATTTAATATCCAATGTGCCAAATTTTTAAGGTAGTCACCAAGCACTTACTCGGAAAACATAAGGAATCCAGTTGACCGTGTTTACCATAGGCGTGAAGGTCTGTGTCTGCAAGTGTTTGCGTAAAACTAAATTTGTACCAAGCTTGCTGGTGTCTGTGTGCTACCATTTATGTACACACTAAAGCATCGGATGCTTGTTAGATCTTGTCTCTCGGCAACTCCGTGGCAGCGTTCGTATTAAATCACGGCAATGGCAGATGAGCTCCGTCACTAGAGAGACAAGCATCTATTTGAAACTGCACTTTATTACACTTTGTTCCTTTTAATAAAATAAAAAAAAAGTATGGGAAAAGATAACCCGGTTTTAAGGATGCCGGATAAACAGCAAAGATTGCATCTTTGAATAATAGATGACCTCCGCCTGTTACGGACGGGAATATAACTGAAAATAATTGAAGACAACAATGTCCTATATGAGCAGCACTCCAGCATTGCTGATTCCGAATGTGTTACAACTTCAAACAGTCAGTCATAAACTATGGATAATCTGTAGAAGAAAGGCAAGCGCCTGTTCACGATTTCCCTTTAATTAAGGCTACAGCATGAGTTGTGCTCTTCGTCAACTTGATGTGCGGTTGTTGGATTTACCAAAGGTGAGGGTGGGGCGGCGGGGACGGTACCGATAGCAAATTAGGCTGGGAAAACAAAACGAAACAAACAAAAACACTCTAATATGAACAACCGTCAAAGGGATAAATATTTAATTATCTGTCTACATTTGACACACTTTAGGTAGAGAACAAATAGTTCTCGAACAGCGAAATACCAAACTTGCAACAACAACTTCTTTGACCACATTATTTAGAATTCTGCTTGTAGTGTGATTGCAATCCGTCCTCATTATTGCTAGGGAGCTAAAGCCTCTGCTAATTCTGTCTCTAAAGGATCTACACTGATACACCAATCAAAACAAATCAGGATGCTGCAGCAACGAAACATTTTGAGCTCATTCCGAGAAAGAATTATTAAGCTGTAGAAAAAATCTTGTTCAATTCTAAACCGGTGAATTACTGCAATTTTATTTATTGGTATCTTTGCACTCCTTGCCTTGGGGGTAGGGCGCCGGCCCCGAGACTGGGAGGTTGCAGGTTCAAGCTTTGGCGGAGTCACACCTAAGACTTATAACATTGGTACTAATTTCCTCCCTGCTTGGCGCGCGGCATTAGGGGTTGGAATTGGGTTGTTTGGTCACCTAATGACTCCCAACGATATGTTGTACACATCAGTTGGGTTGCGCGAGAGGGCTGGGAATCCCCTCCTCTGTGTCAATCTCCCAGAAAGAGTCAATAATGTATTTGTGTCCTTAACTATAGCCACCTCCCACTAGGGGGATATGACTCATATCCTTGCACTCTTAGGACATTTAATTTATTTGTACCAATCACATTTCTTGGTGTTAGAGCAACAGAGCCCAGAGCATTATGAAGGACTTTTCCCACTACCTCTTTGACCTGCTGCCCTCTGGCTGATGATACAGGTCCCTTAAAACATAGGACTAACAGGCTCAGGGACAGTTTCTTTTCCTGGGCCATTACCATCCTAAACAAGCACACAAGACTATGTTTAATCAAATTAGTACGGTATTTTTCAGACTATAAGTCACTCTGAAGTATAAGTTCCACCAGCTAACAAACTGTGACTTGACAACATTTCAGTTGTGAGTCAATTTGCATGTTCATGATTCGTTTATTGAACCTTTTTGTCAAAATAAACTCCTTTGAAAATGTTCTAGCTCAACCCCTGGAGAAAATAAAACATGTGTGATTGCACTATTATGAAAACCTTACTAAGTGTCTGCTGAGCTTTTCCTGGTTAGGTAAGCCCTCTTTGAAACAAAACACACTAAAGGTTGTAGGCCATTGGAAGGGAATCTGAGTCCTCAAGAACCCTAGTTTGTTTTTTTTGGTTTTGTGTCTCCTGCCTTCTACACTGCTTATGTTATATACATTATCATGATCAGTCTTTTACAGAGCTTGCTGATAAGCTGCAGCAGTGTCACAAAATTGAGACAATAAAATAAAAAAAGCTGGCTGGCTGGATATTCTTATCTTCTGTTTTTTATAATTTACAGCTAGATGCTGTACTTTAGACGAAAAGATGGAACAAAAGAAAATGTGTAGCTTCAAATACGCCGTGGATTCAGCTTTTTTTTTTTTGTGGCGACACTGAGGAAAATGGCGAACTACTATTTACCACAACGCATGCGCTCTAAATAAAAAAAACACTGTGGTGACATCTGGAAACATTTCTGATTCCTTTCCAGAGAAATTAGTCCGTATTTTTGCCAACATTGTTCATGTAATACATAACAGAAAAGGTCTGGCAGTTCTCTATTCAATATTTGCAACATACTTAAGATATGTTAACTTTTTTACCCATGAATCAAGTCATCAATTTATATAAAGAAACTGAACAGCAGTGTAAGTTATCCATTAAAAACACAACACTTCTCTTTCTGTATCATCTGAATCAATGTCAGGGTGCTGAAGTTTGAATTAATCCTCCAGGAACAATAACAAGTAAGTGCAATTTGGTCCCGTACTATGGCAATTACCAATGACAACAACACAAAAAGATACATATGTGTTGCAATCTGGCATTATTCTCATTACGGTTGCCCTGGCTCTGCAGTCTTTAAATATCGGGCTCAGATTTTAGGTGACGCAGGCCTTCTATACGTTTTCTTTTGCCGCGGTAGTAATTATGGGACTGTCTTTGTTATTTCTATCTTGAACGGTAACATCATCTGAAGACACGTGATGTAAACAACTTGGAGTAGAACTAAAAATCGTTGCTGCTGAAAAACAGGTGTAAGGGGACATAGTAGCCAAACGTTTCAATGCCAAAGTCCCTTAATATTTCAGAAATACACATTAATTACCTCATTTATATGGTCTTTTAAGCCTTCAGCTTTAAATCCTATGCAATTTTTACAAAGAAAAAAAATGGTTTCTTAAATTTGAGCATGTGGCTTTTAATCAGGTGCATTTTGTAGTCAGGATATTTACCCGACTCCTTAATGAGGCTTAAATGAGCCAGTGAGGGATGATTTAAACAATAAACAAACACATTTTTGAGACAAATTCTTTCCACATAACACTACTTTCATAACATTTTTTAACTTGTTTTTTAAGTGAAAACAGAAAATAAAGCATCAAATAAATAAAAACAACTGTATGTAATGGTGGTAGATAGCTTGATTTATTTTTCTTGTTTCCATATTTTCTTTAGGCAATTTCCTTTTTCAAAATAAGAAAAAACATATTTAAAATCCGAACATTTCTCTGACAATGTGAAAGGATTTATAGATTTTTTGATTCGTGATCACTGGTTTTACTACATTTTCTAAAGCTGTAAGCGGACTCTTTGCAGTGTTATAACATTGAACAAAAGCTGCTGGTGTCCTTCGACAAAGCCACAGCGGAGAACATTCTGGCATTCAGCTTCACTGTGCTGTTGTGCATTCAGCTTCACTGTGTGCTATGCTGAAAGCACGGCAGTGTACAGGAGAAACATAAAGAGATTAATCAACACAGCTCAAAAGATCATCGGCTGCTCTCTACCCAGTCCAGAGGACATTGCCAGCTTGCAGTACCGTAGCAGAGCCATTAACATCATAAAGAACTCTCCCACCCAAGTCACCACCACTTTGACCTGCTGCCCTCTGGTAGGCGCTGCAGGTCCCTCACAACTAGGACAAACAGGCTTGGAGTCTGCTTCTTCCACAGGGCCATCACCATCCTAAACAAGGGCACACAACTGTGAAAACTCATCGTATGTTTTTTTTCTTTTTTGCAGCTGCTAAAAGTTATTGCATGAAACTGTGAAAATATACACCGTGCAACAAATTTTAGGGATTTTTTGCTGCAAAATTTTACTGCCATTCTTTTCATTACACTGTTGTGATGATATTTTTTTTATTTTTCCTACACCAACACTTCACTCTTATTATAACTTAAGCCAGTTTCTTAGCACAACGTTGTAAACATTTGTTTGCCCATCTATCCTGACAGTATTTTCTCTTTTCTTCCCTGTCAAGTCGTTATTTTCTGTTTACAATGGAGTGCCATGTCTAATCTTCTTGCATACAATGTTACACAATGTTGATATCAATGACAATATGGACAGTTCAATTATATTTCAGTTGATCTTAACTATGAAAAGTGACTTCATATACTAATGATTTAAACTGTGACTGTAAACAAGGAAAAAAGTTAAACTTGTACGTCAATTCACCACTGTGCTATTAATTCAGATTTTGACAGTTGCCTAGCAAGACATCATGGATGCTCTTTCTATATTCTGTGTGAGAAGTCATCTGGCATTGTGGGAAGGAGGAGGCTGGATGAAGCCGTATTTGATGATTAATCACTGGACATAATAAAGCTTCCCACCACGAGTCCGGTGTCCAGCTGATTCCATGATACGATCAGAGCCGATTAGAAAGGAAGGGGGAAAAAATCATTCCTCACAGTGCATCGGTAGCACACTCTAATGATGTCTTCTGATTGGACCACACGGAGAAGATAATAAAGGACCTTCTTCAGAATGGACTTGGAGATTATTTCTTTGCTTAACTTTTATGAAACAGGGCCAATAAGCCTGGATGCTGCCGATTTGAGGATTAAGATAAGATGACCTTTCTTATTATGTCGGCATGTATGAAAAGATGGAGTTTACAGTCCCTCATCATATTAGACCTAATCAATAGTTAGAGCTTCTGTGGCATCCTTTTGAACATTCTTACCAGGAGAAATACAACGGGGCCCTTACCTCGCAGTGTGGGTTTATTCTTCCAGAATGAGTATGTATGTGTTGTAGAACAGTAGCGAGGTCGTTGGGGTTGGGGTTCACTTTTTGCTTAGACGAGACATCATTTCTAATCCGGAGCAAAATCAAATTTTTTAAAAAGGCCACTTATGTCTTAGTATTAAACAGAAAATCGAAGTCGATCGACTTTGCCTAATAAAAATGCAGTTGTCTCGAAAAGTATTAATATTAACAGTTGCCAAAACATACAAATATATTTTATTAAAAATAAAAACATCAAAAAGTTTATCAAGATTATCAAGCTTTTGGGAATCTATGAGTATGATAAATCACCTCTAAATGGCAGGACTGGCTCTCATCAGGTATTTTTCCACACATCAAGGAGGCCCTCACTTCCTAGTGTTGCTTACTTCATCCAGCGAGTGAAGTGTGTAGGTCGCCCCATATAGCGGCTATTGGCGTACTAAAGCAGAATTGTCGGATGAGTGAATTATTTAATGGTTCGAGCTATTTTCTTTCTATAAAAATGATGACGTGAAAGTTCTGCTAGGAACACATCTTTCACAAAAAACTGTTTTTCTCAGAAGTTATCTTGAGAACATGTATTTTCAAGAGACTCAGCAATGTTTAACTGTTGTTTACTAAACAGTAATAAAAGCTGGAAACATACATTTTTAGAATAAAAGAGGAGGGTTGAAGCTTTCATTTGATATGTATTACGCCTATATAACTGGTTGGACACACACAACTGAGTTTGTCTAAAGAACATTTCCCGTGGTGTGTCTTGGGTATATACAGCCTGGTGGCACTTGTCCCTCTGCAGGCAATTTTGTGTTTGGACCAGGTCTTGAACCAGGGACTTTTCGAGCGCTAGGCGAATGCGCTAGCCACTGCTCTACAGAAACATGCCTACATATAACAGACCTAAATCTTTAAATATGCGACAAATTGGCAAGCATTGGCTTTTCCTATCCGAGAGAAACGTCTGGAATTGAATGAGTTAACAGTTGCCTTAAAAAGAGTAAATAAAAATAAACGTCAAGTTGAAGGCCAAGTATCAGTTCTTTCAAATGCAAAACGGCGTGTTGGCTCAATCATTTTCAAGAATTCCAGTTCAAGCTGTCACTTACAAGATCCTGTCACTTGTTTCAATGTCAAAGCCATAGAGACGAGAATTGAAAGCAGTCAAGCGATCCCAACTGAGAAGCACTTCTTTTTTTTTTTTTTGTAGAAACGACAAGTGAACTTTGTCTTTTCCAGTTTAGGCCTGAAAACTCGTCAGCGTTTTACAAACATCAGACAACCAGCCACAATCACTCCCTTCATTTGATACAGGAGTTATTGTTTACCCCCATAACTTACAGCCTGGCTCTGCAGGGACTTATTTTTACAACCTCTATTATAATCTGTCATAAATATTTAAATCCAGATAAGAAAACCTCTATCTTAGCGAGGAGAATAGCCAAAAACAACACAGGGATTTCCACTCGAGCTCTCGCTCTTCTATAGAAAATCATTAAAAAGATGAATAAAGAAATCAGAAGGAACGCTGAGAGGAGTGCATTCGAGGCCTGCTAAAAAGGACTCATCTGAAAGAGTCAGGATGGAAATTTCTGGCCGAGGATCCTCGCTTCTTTTGTTCTATATTTGTTTGAGCGTTTCGTCGCGTTCTGCATTTCCTCCTTTTAGACAGCGAATTAATATTTGCGCTCGGAATATTAATCCTGATTCACTTGCGGATTAGTTTGCTATTGTCCCCTCAGCGCTGAGCCATAAATAAAAGCGCTGACATGAAGAGGAAATCTATACCTCCGTGGACTGCAAACAAAGACCTCTGCACCCCGAGATAACACATGTCCTAGCAACACGGACCCCCCCTCCCTCCTTCATGTGACCCCTCCCTTCACCGTCGCTTCCCAATTCCTCCCTCTTTTCCTCGCTCTTCTTCAGAAAAACTTTGCTATGGTAGATTTGCATGGCAATTGTGCCCTTAAAGCGTGCCTCTTCCTCGGCTTATATCATGCATTTTCCAGAGTTTATCAAATAATACAATGGGGTTATGCTTTTGCCATTATTCTCCGGGCAAGAACAGTAATTCAACTTCAGCCCAGGCAGCGAGGTAGCTATGATGTCTCACTGCAGAACACGAGAGAGAAACGCGATGCATTACTTTATTGACCTTTCCTGTTCCCACAGTTTACAAACAGCTGTGAAACTCATTCCTCTGGGCTCTTTGTACATCACAGGCTGCAAGTGATGGAGGCACGCCAAGCTTAAATGAAGGGCCTTTTGAGCGCTTGCCTCCGTCACATCTGACAAACAACCTAACAAAAGCGCGTCCGCTTTATCGTTGCCTCCAAAGACGTTGCCCAAGCGCTGAGAAGAAATGCACAGCAAACAGTTAGCATGACATCCTTTTTTGTAAGTACCGTAAATTCCGGACTATAAGCTGCTACTTTTTTCCCAAACGTTCAACCCTGCGCCTTATACAGAGATGTGGCCAATTTATGTAACTTTTCCAACGGCCGCCAGCGGCGCTCGAGTACAAAAGGTAAGATTTAGACCGGTGGAGTATATGCGCCGAGGAAGACTGCAACTTCTTCGCTTGTGCACAAATTAAATTAGCTAGACATATCCTCATCATGAAAATTGCAAAAAGAAAGGCACATGACGCAGCTTTCAAGCTAAACGCAATCGAGCAGTCCGATAAAGAAGGAAACAGAGCTATTGCACATAAACTTTACTTTGCGAGCGTGTTGCTAGTGTGTTTTTGAATAAGGGAGCGTGGGAGACGTCTATATGACAAAGTCTCTTTCCCATACTGAAGGAAGACGACTTTGATGACGTCAGTTATTAGGAAGAAGATGAGGACGGTTTACCGTGATTTCTACATGTACGGTATGTTTTTTTTAACGCACCCATTCACCGTGTTGCGAGCTTGTTTCTAGTAGCATTTTGCTACCCTTCACAGGCACGGTTTGGGATGAAAGATATAATATTATTATTAAAGCTTTGAAAACTCTCTCTGTGTACCGTCTTTCTTTGTAAATATGTGTAACCATGTATAATATGTATTTGCAACTGTATATTTTTGTAATGTATTTATTTTAGAGACTTATTCTGATACGTTTTGCACGGGCGGATCAAAAAGAAGGGGCGGAAACAACGGGGGCTGACGGGAAGTGGAGTAAAGGTGAGACGTGTTTGTGGACGCAGCGGACCATATATATATATTTTTCCCACCCTTACCTTTGGAAATATATGTATTTTTTTTCCTTGGATAATGAATACGTGAATAAATCATCCATCAATCAATTTTCTGCAGCACTCATCCTCACTTGGGTCGTGGGTGAATAGATTATATTATATCTCAATATATAACATAATCAGAGACCGGGTGGAAACATTTGTTAGCCTGGAGAGGGATGGGCGCCACCAGGCTATACTTGCGCAAGATACATCACAGGAAATGGTTCCCCTACATCCCTAGTGGTTAATGGATCCACCCACCCACAATGTATGTTATATACCTTGTGACTTATTTTCGGGATTTTGTTGCTGCTAAAAGTTATTGCACTTCTTTTCATTGCATTGTTGTTACTGTGCACTTTTCTCATTTATTCATTATCATCTTATTTTAATGTCATTATCAGTATTTAGGGAAGTCTCTAAAAACTAGGTAGTAAACAATTTTTCCTGCCTTTTATCTTGATAGTCTTTTCTCTTTTCTCCTCATACATGTTTATGCTGGATTGCCATACGTTTACATCATTCTCAATAAAGACAATTTACTTCAATTCAAATCTAATTAATGTATTTATGTATTTTGGCTTTTATTTGATCTTTTAATCATTTATGTCTTTATTTTGTCCTTTCACTGATAGGTCGATCCGTGAGGAAGAAAAGTACAGTATTGCAGTTGATTGGAGCACTTATAGACCAAACAATAAGTGAAAAGAGAGTTTTATGTTCCTCATCATATGAATAACATTTTTTTTGACAATATACTCAATGAAAAACATGTCAAAACAAATGACAAAATACACAACGAGATACACGACAACATACCCAACAAAAACGACAAAATGCATAAATATATGAATTCATTGTAATTATTTCATATATTTAAGTTTTACATGATTAATTTGGGAAGCACGGCGGCGCAGTATTTAGCGCGTGTGCGGCACAGTTCTGAAGTCATGGGATAGAACCTTCCTGTGTGGAGTTTGCATGTTATCGCCATGCTTACATGGGTTTCCCCGGGCACTCCAGTTTCTGCCCACATTCCAAAAACATGCATGTCAGGTTAATTGGCCGGTCCAAAGGTGTGATTGAGCGAGTGAGTTGTCGGTCTCTGTGTGCCCTGCGACTGGCTGGCAACCAGTTCAGGGAGTCCCCTGCCCACTGCCCGAAAATAGCTGGGATGGGCTCCAGCACCCACGCGACCCGGTGCAGATAATGGTTGGATGGATGATTTATTTGTGTTCATTTATTTATAGGGCATATTTTTGTAGGTATTTATTTATTTATTTATACATGTATTTCCAGATCTGGTAGGAGCGGTACTCCATAGCCTCACACTATCTTAATTCAACGGTATAAGGCAACATGTGTTTATTTGATCCTTAAAGTAATTGGTCCAATAGTAATTGTAATACATTAGATTGATATTGTGCTTTTCTAGATATTCTTAGTACTGACAAATGTGCATTATTCACTCATTTACACATATTGGTGACCGTAAACTATATACGTAGCGATACCTACCAAAATTGTGGCTGCAATTCTGTGCTGACCGCCCTACTAGCCAACGCTAAAATTTGCACCCTTCATTTAACGGAGATAAGGTATGAGAATTGTCTTTCAGAAAGACACGACATGACTTAGGGAGAGCTGAAATTTTACCTGCAACCCGCTCAACACCATGGGCAACAGTGCTAATAATTAAAAGTAGACTTTAAAATCCGGTATAAACCCGACTTTTCATTCTTCCACTAGAGTTTAAAAGTGCCATGTAGTAGACCGTAAGTGTGTGCACGGCAGAGAAAGTAACAAATAGTAGAAAAAAAAAATCCGCAAGTGGATATGGACATTCTACTTTGGCGATGAAAATCATTTTTACATCTTATTCAAACAATGCATTTTCAAGTCATATTTTTATCTCAACATGTTTCATTGTTGCAAATATTACATGCATAACAAAATGAGAACCTCCAAAATAGAGTGTAGTAAAACATTGGAAGCTATCAAATCTAAATCCTAGAACTGACATCCACATCAATGTCGCTGCATGTTTAATCAATCAGTTTGTCTCTGCATGTCTGGGTGGGTAGTCATGCACAGTCTGGAAGGGGTTAATGGGAAATCAATGAGAGGATGTGCTCATGAGCAGGACATGGGGAAGGATGGACAACGGGGTGTGAGTGAGATGAGCTCGAGAGAAAGGAGGAGATAGTAACATTGTTTCCTGTGATAGCAGCACACTTCCCAGATGTTATCTGTCACTCACAGGACAACTCTGGCAACCAGATGTTTAGGCTCAGAGAGCTAGATCTGTTTTGCATCTGATTGGAAGATCAATACAGGTCAAGTTCAAGGCAATATTTAGCCCTAGTCTGCAGACAAAAGACACTGATGCATGCAGGGTTTTCTGGGGACATTTTTTGGTAAATAAATACAAATGCCATTAGATGCACCCTCACTTCCACAAAATAAACAAAGCACCACTCTGCTAACTCACAGAAATAAATTAAATTGGCAGCAATGAAAGAATGAATCATTTTGTGAACCAAAATGAAATGGTTGTACTGTGTTTAATTCATTGTGACATCCAATGAGTCCACTTTGGCAGATTGAGTGGGGACGTTACAGTTTTTCATAGAAGCATTCACAACTGCACTGAAACCTAGTATATTTCATTCTCTGAAGAATGAAGCGTCCCATTATCTGTGTCATAACGTCTAAACCAGTGGTTCTCATCTGGTCTGGCTTGAAGACCACTTCCGAAATGTATTGAATGAAAAGGATTGTAAAGTTTAATCGCAGTGAAGAATATTCATGTTTAAAAGCAAATGACTGGCAAAACCAAAATAACTTCAAGTACAGTTTCCGTGCAATTCGGACTATAAGCTGCAACTTTCCCCCCCAATCTTTTAACCCTGTGACCTATGCATTGATGCGGCTAATTTATGCATTTTTCTCACGGTCGCCAGGGGTGCTTGATCAGTAAAGGCATGGGTGAGACACGTGGGATATATGTGTCAAGGAAGATGCAAGTTTAATGCAACTTCACGCTTTGTGCATGGATAAAACTAACATGAACAGACTCTCACCATGGAAAAGGTGTCAATCGAAAATGGAGCGCTAATTACCATTTTGGTAATAATTCTGTTAATTTGTAAATAGAAATACTGTGGTGAAACAAATGGATTACAAGAACAAACTTCCAACGAAGCAGATATGTTTAAGGCAGACTTTCATTCATCTGTCTGCATTATCTTGTGTTTTGGAGTAAATATTTCACATGGTTGGCTTCTATGGATTTTCCTTGACGAACAATCAAAGAAGTTAAAAACGACCAAGGGACGTCATGGAGAGTTACCCTGGCTTTATGGTTTTCGGGTGTCTTGTTTCAGAATGTTGGTGATGTTTCTCTGGCCAATATATTTGGAAATGGTCATCAAATATTAAATCCCAAGAGTTTAAGCTTTCCAATGATATGTGGCATGAAGTAACTTAGTGACTGTCAGTGGGCCGTTGGAAGGTTAAGGTGTAAAGGTACAGTATATTATTCAAATTATTTCCGTGTACCGTCTTTAAATATCCCATGATTCATTTTGGGCACATGCGGCTTATAATCAGGTACACCCTATGGCCCAAATTCTACTGTATAATATTCCCTTTAACACTCAAATAGCTGCATTTTCAAAGGGACACTGTGTAACATTTGACCACTAGATGCCCCTGAATTATTTAGTGCAAGTGAAAATGAGTGCTACAAAATATAAGGAAGAGCACAAACTAAGGAGACTCAGAATGACCAATTGCAACATTTTACTTCTCATGTTTATTTGCCTTTCACAAGGATTTTGGGGGTACCCTTGGCATCTAGATAGCGGACAATCAAAAAATCAGGAAATGAACAAAAAGAGAAAAAAGCAAGAAAAATAAAAGAAAAAAGGAAAGAATGGAAAGAAAATTAAAAAAGGAAACAGTAAAAAGAAGGAAAAAAATAGACAAACTAAAACGCGTAAAAAGGCGGAATAATAAGAATTTAAAAATGTGGTGTAAAAAGATCGGTGTCAACTTGCATTTGTAACAAATTACTTAACCATCTACTGTTAATGAGTCTTAATTACCCTCAGTTATTGTTTTCTTTTTTTAGCATTTTTTTTGCCAACACAAAGGCTCGTGACCCACTGACAACAGGTTGTAACCCAATTTTGAGTCCCGATCCACCACTTGAGAAACACTGGTCCAAACAAGCTATGATAATGCTAATTGTTATCCCATATAGATCATTTTAATGTGTGCATTAAGTTGACTGATGTTTTGTTCATATAAACATGTGCTTTAAAAAAGCATGTACATTATAGGGTTCAGTTTTAGCTTGAAAACCCACCTACACTGTTATTTTAACTGTGACTCGTAAGTATCAGCACACATGGTTTACATTTAGTGGCTAAATAGACAAAATATAAACAAATTAATAAAAAATAAAACTATATTTACACTGATGGTTGGTTTTTATCACTGAAAAGGCCAATAATATGACCACAATATCTTCTTTGTGTGCATCCGTCATCACTCACAAAGGGCAAAGCTCTTCTGAAAGGAAAAATATATTTTTTTAAATGCAACAAGGAGCAGACCAAGCGGTTCTCCAAAGGCCCCGGGGGCAATGTGGGGAGGTGGGATGGTGCTTGGAAAGGGGGAACCCGGAGCAGGTCCCAGTGCAGTCAGGCTCTTTGTAGTTTGAGCAAGCTGAACTTGCCGGAGGCTTTCTGCTCTAACCCATACCACTCAGATTGTTTGGGGAAATTAAACCGCCGTGCAATAATTAATCAAGTAAATGTTGTGTCACTCTGTTTTGGATACATTAAAATATGATCAATAGTGTAATAACCAAATGCAAATAAACACTTTTATATAATAAGATACTTAGCAGTGCACAAGTGCTCATAGATAGATAGATAGATAGATAGATAGATAGATAGATAGATAGATAGATAGATAGATAGATAGATAGATAGATAGATAGATAGATAGATAGATAGATAGATAGATAGATAGATAGATAGATAGATAGATAGATAGATAGATAGATAGATAGATAGATAGATAGATAGATAGATAGATAGATAGATAGATAGATAGATAGATAGATAGATAGATAGATAGATAGATAGATACTTTATTCATCCCCGAAGGGAAATTCACATTTCCAGCAGCATCCCTGAGCTGAGAACAATACAATAATAAAGCAAAAATAATACAATATACAAACACCCAGTGTGACATGCAAATGCCCACTGTAGCGTGTTATATAGAATATCTAAATAGTGCTACACAGAATACATATTGCAATAAAATTCGGTAATATGCAATGTAGGTGGTGTGGTTTAATGTGGGCTTTTACTCTGCCGGGTAGAGTTAAAGAGCCTCATGGCATGAGGAAGAAAAGATCTCTTCAGTCTGTCAAGACAGTGACAGCAGTCTGTCGCTGAAACTGCTCTTCTGTCTGGAGATAATGCTGTGTAGTGGATGCGATGGATTGTCCATGATTGACCGCAGCTTTTCCAGTGCCCGTCTCTCAGCTACTGTTGTTAGGCTGTCCAGCTCTTTGCCCACAACAGAGCTCGGTTTCCTAGCCAGTTTATTGAGACGAGAGGCATCCTTCTTCTTGCCGCTGCCTCCCCAACACGCTGTCGCATAGAAGAGGGCGCTTGCCACAACTGTCTCATAGAATATTTTCAGGAGCTTTTTGCAGATTTTGAAGGAGGCCAGCCTTCAGAGGAAGTAAAGTCGGCTTTGCCCTTTCCTACATAGAGCTTCTGTGTTGGCAGTCCAGTCAAGTTTGTTGTCCAGCTGCACACCCAGGTGTTTGTAGGTCTGGACAAATTCTACACATTCTCCTTTGATGGTTACAGGAACCGGGTGAGTTCTGGTTCTCCTGAAGTCCACCACCATCTCCCTGGTCTTGGTGGTGTTCAGGTGCAGGTGGTTTGCGTCGCTCCATCGGACAAAGTCCTGAATACATTTCCTGTACTCCTCCTCCTGCCCATTTCTGATTCATCCCACGATCGCAGTGTCGTCGGCAAACTTTTGCACATGGCAGGACTCAGAGTTGTACTTAAAGTCCGATGTATATAGAGTGAATAGGAACGGAGAGAGCACGGTCCCCTGCGGAGATCCTGTGCTGCTAACCACAGTGTCCGATGTACAGCCCCCTGTTTCACATACTGGGGTCTGCCTGTCAGGTAGTCCGTAATCCATTCTACAAGGTGTGAGCTAACTCCCATCTCTGTCAGTTTCCTACTCAGTAGCAGAGGCTGTATGGTATTGAAGGCACTGGAGAAGTCCAAAAATGTAATCCCCACAGCCCCCTTAGCCCTATCCAGGTGAGAGAGGGATCGGTGTAACATGTATACTATAGCATCCTCCACTCTCACCTTCTCCTGGTAAGCAAATTGCAGAGGGTAGATGGCGTGACGGACCTGTAGCCTCAGGTGGTGCAGCAGCAACCGCTCCATGGTTTTCATTGATATCTGTCAATGGCGAGGACGCCATCCAATCACAATGGCAACAAAGCCTTCAAAGGAATGGTTTTTATCTTGCAGTTGTAACAATATTCCATCTACCAGTCCATCCATCTTTGCAAACATCCATTCATCTATTCATTCATCCATACACCTACCTACCTACCTGCTTGTCTGCCCACATACCTGCCTGCTTGCATGCCCGCCTACCTGCCTGCCTGCCTACATACCTACCTACCTACCTACCTACCTACCTACCTACCTACCTACCTACCTACCTACCTACCTACCTACCTACCTACCTACCTACCTACCTACCTAACTACTTACCTCCCTAACTACCTAACTAACTACACAATTAGCTGTAAAAGCAAGTACTTGTGTGGATACTGTTTAAATTGTTGATATGTTGCTACAACACACCATTAAATGTTAATGCGTTGCGGTTTTAGCTAACAACTAACATTCATAGTTTGGTTCATCACTGCTTGATCCATTTTAAGTACTTACACCAAGAGGTAGAAATGTCATGAATTTGTATATGTTTATTCTTAACAAGAGCAGTCAGCATGCGACAAAATAAATCAAAACAATGCTAATGAAGAGTCTGAAACACAATGCGTATTATTTGTGCAAATATACTCCAAAGTAGCCAAGTGGATCGAAAGCAATTGTTAGTTAGAACTATCATTTGCAGAGCAGTCAAATCAGCGCAGCTTTTGATTATGTTTATATGTTCACGAAAATGGATGTTCTGTTTTCCTCGGATAAAGTTGTGTTGTTGAAATAAAAGCGACCGTTGGTGACTTAGACTTTGTTCATTGAAAACTCCATGCCCAGGGATTTTCTAAACGCAATTCATCAAAGTGGAACAGAGCTTCTTTTTTTGCATCCCTAATCCCTTTTGCTGCAGATGAGAGATTTTCTGTTCAGACTCATTAAGATTAAGACATTTTGCCTTAGTTATTTAAGAATGCAAAATTTCATGTGAGACCTTTTAGAGCAGGGGTGTCAAACTCTTTTGAACTCGGGGGCCACACGGTAGATCAAACATTCTGTCGGGGGCCGGACTAGTAGATTAAAGAGAAAGAAAAAGAGAGATAAAGAATTAAGAGAAAGAGGGAGGGAAGATGAGAGAGGGCAGGACAAAGAAAGAAAAAGAGAGGGAGAGAGTGTAAGAAACAAAAGATAAAAAGTCATGAGAGAAAGGGAGAGGAAGAAAGAAATCTGAAGATAAATAGAAAGACAGAAGGAGAGAAAAGAGAAAAGAAAGCGTGAAGGGTATGAAGAGAGAAAGAAAAGAGAGAAAAGGAAGTTAGAGCAAAAGCGGTTAAAAGACACACAGAAGAGAGAGAGAGACAAAGATCAACAAAGGATGAGAAAAAGAGAGACACAGAGAGTGAAAGAGACAGAGACAAAGTGGGAGAAAAGGGGTGGAAAAGAAAAAGAGAGAGAGAGAGAAATAAATAAAAGTACAGTGTCTTTGTTCGAGGCACCTGGCTTTGGCAACATCAAGTGGACATATTTCAACCTGCAGCTTGTTTTTATCTTGCGCTTCTCTGAGTGTTGTCTCGTGGGCCAGATTCAATCCCTTAGCGGGCCTGATCTGGCCCGCGGGCCGCCTGTTTGACACCTGTTTTTTAGAGGTTAAGAACAGAGGAAAATCCGATCAACATGCTTGGTACATGGGGGCGGGTCTAAGCCTATATTCCTATATTTGGTGTCAGTGATTGAACGATAGGATGTGAAATACTTTTTCACAGTGCATTATGAATTCAATCAGTTTGACTTTCTCACTATAGAAAGTGGAAAAGTGTGATTTTTCCCCCCCCTTCAGTCTTCTATGTGTGAGATTAGATTTGTTTCTGGTGTTTTTTTAGGCAGGGGAGCGAGGGTCGTTGCAACATCATTTCCTCTTGTTTGGCATAAACTGAAAGACAAATCAGTTTTCTAGAGGTGGGCAATACATCAAGCGTGTAATGTTCACCTGTGCGGCTTCCAAGAAGGTATTTTACCTTCTACTGTTCCAGCCCACAACGGTTGAACGCATGCACTCAAATATTTAGTTTTGCCTGGGTAGCAGTCCTGTAGCATCGAAACAATCATCCAAAGACACGTGTGCTGCCCATCTGCTTGAAAACGATTAACATAATTTTTTTTCAGCCAGCGATTCAAGTCTCAACACCTCTGTGAAACTTTCCAACTCCAAGTGTCGCAATCTGGTTCCATTTTACAGCTGGCTTTGGAATTGTAACAGAGCTCCTTTCTCTCCCTTCTAAACCGCACATATAATCTCTACACTTATGTCAAACTTAATTACAGGACCTTGTACGAAAAAATAACAAGTGAGCCTAGTAGGAGTGGGAAAGGAAATTATTAAGAGAGTAAGAGAAAGCAAGAGAGGTGGAGGGACATTTAATCTGTTGACTCAGTATGCTAAATAGCCCTATACGAGTCTTTGATATTGTTTTTCCTCCCTGGAAACAAAAGTACATGTATATAAAAACCACAGCAGATTTACTGATTGCATATTAATGACCCTAAGTTTGCACTGTGGCTGACATACGACACAGCATTGTCTTCTGGGCAACAAAAAGCCGCCAACAACTTCCGGTGTGCGTTTTCTTTTACATGTACAAATCCCCTTGAAACCACACAAGTCGAAAGTAAATAGTCATTAAACCCTATTTGTGCCAGGAAAACTATTTACTCTGTCGAAGTGGAAAATTCAGGATGGAAGATGTTCCGTCTGTCAGTTTAAAACTATTATCTCCGAACTCGCAAAACATCAGCCGAGTGTGTTGTGAGTCAACTAAGGAAGACAGCACTCTGAAGAACGAACCTTTGAAAAGTCAAAACCAATTTTTGGGGGGAATGAAGGAGGGGTATCAACACTTGACTCCAGTGCGGATTTAGAGAAGCCCTTATTCAGACAAACTTCCTTAGACAAAACTGCATAATTGTTGTATAGATGGAGTCTTTTGAAAATCTGCGAAAAAAAACCTGTCCTATGACCACAACGGCAATATTTCCTCGCACTCGCAAAAACTTGTTCCTGTCCGTGTTTTTACGCCCACATTGCACGCTCTTTCCCTCTTCTCTTTTGGCTGGTCTGGAGGCTAAATCCGTCCCAGACTGGCCAGACTGGAATCACTGGACCACGGGAGGTTCCCATGCCACTGGTGCTGCAACCGGCGTGTCACCCGGAGGTATTTATAGCAGGCCAGCACCAAAGGGCAGCGAGAGAGGGCACGCTTGTTTTACATTCCGTTCCCTTGGCACTCACGCTGGCCTCACATGTGGGTGTTAAATATATACTGAAATACTGGGAGCAACATACAAGTCTTTGGGTTCCTTGAAAACAGAAGTTAGTTTGGGGTGAACAGGGAGCCAAGGCAAAGTTCTTTGTGCAGCCGTGACTTGTTGTGCAAGCAAGGAATTGGAGGTGAAGGAGGGATGAAATCCAGCCAAAAGAGGAGGTGGAGCTGCAGCAGCCCAGTTGTTGTCCTCGCTAACATCAAATAAGATCCAAAAAACTCTCTTGACTGTCTCCATGTGCTTCTGTCTTTACGCTCTGTGATGTATCTTTCTCCCTCCAACTCTTCGCACGAGAATCCCAGAGTGGCTTTATTACTATGATGAAACCAGACCCCATAAATACGCAGGACTGTGATGAATATAACAGCAATTATGGGATATGCGGTAATTAGATCAGGACAGAAAGAAAGACTCATTGAAGTCGGCACTTTTTTGGGTATTCCTTTCAACCTTGAGTATTCATGTATGAAGAATTAAAGCAGCAACAGCGGTTTGGTAATCATGAGGGTCTCAACATGGGCCCGGTGGGACCCCGTCAGTGATTCACTATTCTGCTTCAGTGTTCGTCTCCGTCTCACGTCGCTTTTTTTTAAGATGCCTGCGTGAAAAACAATTAATAAGTTGACCCTCAAAAATGAACAGGAATGGACGTGGGATGCTCCCAAACAGGCCCGTAAGGCAGCTCCCTTCATCAGCTTTTAACATTGCCAACTCGTTCAAGTCCGAAGACCATGGCTTGACTGCACTGGGACCTTCCTGTTGCATGATTGCATCAGAAAGATTCCATAGCCACAGCCTCTGTTTTTTCATACTTGTGGGAAAATCACAGTTCATGTTTCCTTGGATGCTTCACACATTCCTCACCCTGTCTTCACATTGCAGGGCCCCTGAGACTGGGTAGGGCCAAAGGCGTTCGGAGGGAGGTGCTTTGCCGACGGAAGGCGGGCCCAAATGAAAAATAATGAGACATTTTGGTTGTTTGTTTAAGAACAAGCTGCTATGCAACATGAACTTAAAAAATAACTAATTACTTTTCCCAGAGATTTTTTGATGAGTTTAACAGAGCTTGGTCCTATATTTTCCAGCCTGTTTGACATCTCCGGACACAGGTGGAAATCATAGATAATGGGACATCTGGAAGCCACAAAATATATCTGTAGGGTATAATAGAACTGATCCAAAAGTCACTATAGTCTCCATCGAAGGACAACTAAAAGGCACTGGTTTTGTCTTTAAAAGTAGCCATCCTTGAACGCCATTCCAGACATTTGGGCAAAGGTTCATCAGGCATATAAAGCAGTCAGTCTGGTTTGTATTCCAAAAGTAGCCTGATTCAGTGCACATGCAAAAGCCATCCAAAACAAAGATTCATCTTCATTTACCCAAAATTCCACCGCACACACTACTCGGATGAACGTGGCCGTGTTCAAGTTAGGTCTCATCCCAAATTCCTGACTTCCAAATTTCAAGACAAAGGTGATTACGACTGATATATTCATGCTTCAGTGCAGGATGAAGGGAGCAGGCCAGTGCAGCAAAGCAATTAATTCTGATGCCGAAAACATTATTAATGGTAATGTTTAAAACATCAAAGGCAAAGACTTGCAAAGACAAGGCATCTCAACTCTGACAAGATGGAACAGATGAGCTCACTTGAGTCAGTCAAGGTGAGACACGGGAGAAAATGTAATTTGTCTCTCCGCTGATTTTCATTAAGACTTCTTGGAGAGACTGTTGTTCAAGCAAAAGGTTGGATTCAAGTAGAGCTTGGATTCAATTTCATTAGCTCGGAGAGGATCGTAATGTATCATGGATCAATTTTAATTTGAAACTTTTCATACAAACATGGATCCTCATTTTTTCTTTTACTTAACATTGGACATTCTAAGCTGCTGTTGATGTTATTCATTTCTAATCTAAGAAAGCTCCCCCCCCCAAAAAAAAAGTGAGAAATGAAAGAACTTTTACAGATCTCTGATTTCAAACCTATGTCAGGTTTGCGATGAACAGAGGAACAATTTGAAGAAATCCAATGAAGAGTGAACCATATTAGATTAGACAGAAAATATGATTTTACCAAAAATGAAATATATTTTACATTTAGTCAGACATGGGACCAAGTCACACATGTGCAAGTCTCAAGTAAGTCTCAAGTCTTCACCTTCAAGTCCCAAGTAAGTCCCAAGTATTTTTTTCTTGGGCAAGTCAAGTCACAAGTCAAGTCCCGAGTCTTAGATTGCCAAGTCCAAGTCAAGTCACAAGTCATAAAAACAGCGACTCGAGTCGACTCGAGTCCAAGTCACTAAGTCTCAAGTCCCCATGTCTGCATTTAGTCATTCAGTTTCCAGGACGTTTATCATCATGAGCGTCGCAGGGGTGCTTGAACCCATCCCAACCTGTTTTAGGCAATCAACATGGGACATTGTAGCCTGGTTGCCAGCCAAATGCGGGGCTGATACATTCCAACCAGTGGAAAAGACACCTGGCTGCTACCTGGTTGGTAACTTCGTAATCAATACCAAACACAGTTTTCTTTCTCTCTTTTTTTTTTTTACAAGCAACTATTGTTCTCCAGATTTCTTCCACTCTTCCATGACATCATGCACATCAAAGTTAAATAATCTGATAAAGTGTGTGTCGCTATTATATAACAACCAATATGAGCATCCAAAAATCTCTCAATAACTAGTTTTTTTAGAGGCAATAACACTCAAAGCTTTTATATCCACTACTTGGCTTGATCTCAGGTATCCCACTACCTAAGTTGACAATGTATTTTCTTATTTTTTTTCGTTGACAGATTGCCATGTGACGATTAGAGGCTCTCCAGATTTGAGGAGCGAATTAATCAGCATGTAAGTCAAAGCAGGACAGCAGAAAACACACAAAAATAACTGATGATATAAACGAAAAGCCCCACTCAGTGTGCTCTGACTCCTCCGTCTTCTCAGTTGCTTTGGGCAAAAGGTAGCGTGCTCTTCTTACTTTGGCGTATTCATTTACCACCTACCATCAGAGCAATTGAACCAGGGAGTCAGGGGGACACCACATTGATATTCACAAGATATATATATCCCCCAGCCACAAGCATCCCAGTGGAAAAATGATTTCATTACATATTTTATGCAGTCAGTCTGAGGTAGCCAGTATGCCCGGCATGCAGTCGTGTGGTTGCAGTCCAACGCTTCGCTCTGTGTACATGGCCGTGGTGAGTGTGTTGAAAAAAGATGTATAACGCTCCAAGGGCCCAATATTTGTGGTACTTAGTTAACTTTTTAAAGGGAATGAAGGCAAAATATTTATGGTATGATCTGATGCTTTGTGTCAACCTTACAAAAGCGATATCGACATGTTTTTATTTTACAGTCCAAGTTCCCCCTCACACGCTGTGTACAATGTGTCATGTGGAGTTAAAAAAAGGAATAATGTGACATCCAACGCATGCCAGCAGCTGTGCATATTTGAGTGTCTCAACACTGGGCGCCCTTGTTTGATTGGAACCGGAATCAATTCCGAAATGAAAGCATTTCACCTCTGATTAAGCGCCGCTTATTCGCTGCTTTGGCATGCTGACCTTTGCGGACTGTCTCTCATTTCCAGAAACGGCCAGCAAACTTGGTGATATGCTCGACTAATTAGGTTGACTGATGTTGGGAGGCGGGGCTTTTGAGTGGCATGGAGTTGAACCTTAAGGTATTTTGAGGAATTTTTTGCTATGCAACACAAACAAAGTCATAGAAATGTTGACTTAAACGGCTAGACTAAAAAAAACATGCTTCATACATTCTTGGGTTCATGTTCAACCATTTAATGTACCTGCATTCCTGCCAAGGCAGACACTTGTACAATATTTTTGGATTTCAGAATCATTTCCTTTTTTAACTTAATTGTTGTCGTCACTATTTTCCACTCCATATTCTCCTTGAACTTTCTCGGGACCCATTATAATGGGCAGAGAAGGGAAATAAAACATCATCACAAACAAATTTGATGTGGGCCCACCTCAAACACAATTGGGACGGCGCAGATTGACTGAGCAGCAAGACGAGATCGAGCAGTGCATTATCGCCATCTACCATGTAAGTGACCCTCTGTTTTCTCTTCATCTTAGTATTAATTTGCCTAGGCAAAGTTCCGACCCACTAAAAAGAGCAAAAAAGCTGAATTTAGAGTTTCGGGAATATTCTCCGTGCCACTTGGTTGAATTCAATCAGATGGCATTCCGACAATATTTTGCCCACACAAAGCCATTTGTTAGATTCAAATTATGGAGAATACTTCCTTTGGGTTAGTGGTAAAATTAAAACATAGCCAAGGGCGGTTAGAAGTTGGACCAGTCTGACAGCACTAAATCAAATGCCTGGGCTGGTATTTTTGGAGCAGTCCAGCACTGCCACTGTTTTCTTCCAAAAATGTAATGCCCAGTTGCAACTTATAGAAAGGATTCAAATAAATGCATGAATACAATAACTTAATTGGTTTCTCCCTGGTGCCTTAGTTTGTTATATGATTGATGCATTGACACAATTCTGCTGAAAAGACTTTTATTTTTTGCATCCTGTGATGACCAGATACTGACACCTCAATTTTAACCCAACTCGGGTTGGGTCGCTCTGGCCATTAAGGACCGTAACACGTTCATGTCATTTTTTTTCTCTCCATTGTTTCCAGGTGTTATAGCCAATGAAATGTTCTACAATTAACGGGCGGTTGCATCGAAGTCTTCGTAGAGTTTCCAGAATTTCGTAGAGTCGCTCTGTGGCAGAGATTCATGCGTGATATGAAAAAAAAAAAAATGAAGCAATGCTGCCCTTGTAGACTTTTGAAGCTCAGACAAAGGTAGTGTTTTTTTTAAAGATGTATTATTTTGGAATACTTTAAAAAATTGATCGAGGGCTTTGAAAACAACCCAGAGCATGAATAATTACAATTTTGTTGATATGGCACAACCCAAGTTTGGAGTTGAAGATCGTATACCTGTATTAGTCGGATTTTCTGGGTTCACTCCAGAAAACAAGATTGAGAATTTGACGGAATGTTCTATCATAAGTGACCGTAGAAGTTTGCCTGATACCTCATTACTTCTACAACAAGACTACTTAAATGGAACTTCAAAATTAAGCTTCCAGGTGAATAGACAAGACTTATTCTGCTAGTAGAGCAGAAAGAAATACAAGCCCTTGTCCAAAAGGCACATATTCTAGCAGGTATGTTTAAGACAGTAGGTCAAAGCTACTGGACGTCTAAAACGTTTATCAGCTGACCTTTTTTTCATCGGAGGAATTTGTGCTGGCGTTTTTATGTGAAAATTGTGGATGCGGTTGAGGCTAATCCCTGATCAACTGATCAGGGATCGGACTGACACAACTAAGGTTCTACTTAGACTCCATGATACCATCTTGGCCAACAGCCTCGTTGAACAGACCACCACGCTCAAAAACGCCTTGAGCAAGCTGAAAGCCGAACAAGTGGTCGTGACCAAGTTCAACGTCAAGTACCTGGTCCTTAACGTGAAAACTAATCGACGAGCTGGACTAGTTTCAACAGAGTAAGACTTGTGTCTCTTCTCATAGGAATCAAAATGCATTTAGTGAAAAAAAATGATCAATAATGAGGGTGAGATGTCAAGGTGAACATGATGGCAAATATGAAATTCACACTTTATGCTCGACATGATTATGCGCTTCAATATTTTACACGCTACATATTTCTTTTGAGAAATGAGTTGTGATTTTTGATACTCAAAATGTTATGGTATAAAATATGATTACATGACATGCATAAAGTGAAAAGTGTTCCGGCCGTTAAGGAGACAGGACTAAGATAAGCGGGAAAAAAAATGCAAATCAATCAATCAAGGGACATAAACTGTAGCTGGACCATTTGTAAATACAGGGCTTAGGCTCGCACATTATAATGTATTTAATATTTATCTTAACTATGTTTCAATCAATCAATAAACTTTACACATGAAATTAAAACGGGCAACAATATAAACAAAATATCAGTTTAAACTATTAATCATGAATTTTTCTGTTTCTTTTATTCGATTTCCGTGTGTGAAATTTTGTTTAGTTATGAAATCATTTAAGGTGTTTTTTTAATAATAAAATTAAGTTCGTGTGAAAGCCAAATATTTGAATTACCAAATGTTTTTTAATTATATTTGTGATTGCGTAAGGGGCTTAGTAAGCAATTATTGATTCGTGCTGAAAATATAGTTTAATTTCGAGGAAAAGCTCCTGTTTTCGTTGGTGGTTCTGAAGCCGCCATAGTGCTAAGTGCGTGCTGCTTCAGGCCCTTGAGTCATTAATTGGTAACCTAAAATAAATAAATGAGGAACGGACTGTAGTGATTTGGCTCTTCACGCGTACCCTCAAAGAGTCTCGATCGAACAGAACCGAACCAGCAGATCAAGTGAATTCCTCTCCTCTTCTATTTGCCGTCCTTTGGTTGCAGGTGGGGACACGCTTCATCCTGACCTGGGGGCACTCATCCAATCAGCTCGCTATCAGCTGCAAGGGCCTCCATAATAGTGACATTTTTCCGCCTCGTCAATAAAGTGGTGAAAGCCACCCTCTACCTGCTACTTGACCGTTTAACTTCACCATGAAAAGACTCTTTCTTTGCCTCCGTCTCCATGTCTGGCTGAAATCAATAACAGCACAGTAAAGGTAAGAGGGAAAGAGGACGATCCAGAGGCGGCGTTAGCTGCTGCATGGCCTCCGCCGATTGCACAAAGGGTTGCTTGGGTTCGACTCATTCACACTGCAAGGGAAGGTCCCAGATTCTGTTTACACACACACACACACACACACACACACACACACACACACACACACACACACACACACACACACACACACACACACACACACACACACACACACACACACACACACACAACACACACACACACACACACACACACACACTAGGGGCGAGAATAATGGCACATACATTAAATGATGCAAAGCGTCTACTCTTTAATGTTCATTGCTTGCCGGACGACATTTAGCTGCAGCAGTCACACATCAGTGCGCCAGTGCAGTGACTGACATACCTGTATCAGAGTGAGAACAAAATGTCCTCTGACTGCAGAATAGGAGAGAGATGGGTTGCACCGAGGCCTTACCCCAGAATGAGTGCCAAGCTTTGTTTGGTTATGCTGTCTGAGCTGAAATTGATTTCTGCTGGAAGCACGCACCAAAGGGTCCTACAATTTATATGAAATGAATAGCACGCACATGCACGGATGGGAAGGGCAGGTGCAGGAAAGAGCAGGAGGTGAAAAAGATGAAGGGGGGAAATGATGGCTTGAGTCCAAAACAACTGCAAAAAAAATCAAAATCATCGCATGGGGAGGAGATGAAAGGCCAGACCATGGATGTAGCGTACCATATTCTATCTGTGTGTCTATACAGCATTTTTAAAAAAACATTCACAAGTGACAGTAAAGAGGACAGTGGGAGAAGTGGAAAATGAGTAAACACTGCACAACACTCTTCAAACATGAACAATATGACTTCTCTTATGTTATAATATTTGATGTCCTGGGGGTAATGGCAGCTCTGTGTTTTGGTGTATTTTTCCCAGAGATGTTCCCTGAAATCACATTATTTTCTTTATAAACTTGTGTGTACTCATCCTACAGCCTAGTACATAGTCAGCATGTGTCGATGTGATCTAAAAGGGACATAGACTGTACATATTAGAATAGAAGAATAGAATAGAGTTTACTTTTATTGTCATTCTTTGTAACCACGCACACAGAACGAAATGTCGATACACCTGACCTGTACAGTTAAACTGTAGCCAAACAGGGCGCTGCCATTTTAGACCCAACTGCTGTGTTGAGAGTCATTAGGTGACCAAAGCCCCCAATTCCAACCCTTAATGCCGAGCGCCAAGCAGGGAGTCAATGAGTACCAATGTTGTATGACTCGGCCGAGGCGACCTCCCAGTCTCGGAGCGGGCGCCCTACCATTTAGGCTACCGAGCTGGGTAAACATTGGCTATAGAAATAAAAATGACTTGACTTGGCTTTGTGTAAAAGGCAGACACGGGGTCAGTAATTGAACACACACCCATATTTGCCAAACTTAGTGTTATTGCAAACAGAGGTTTACAATGTCAAAAAACAGGCAAAACACAACATTGCATCAAAACAAAAGTTGCATTGAGTTTTCTAAAGGGCAGAAGGTATATCTAAAAATCAGGAGTACCTCAAAGCCCGCCCATTGGAGATACAAATAGACAATTTTACTTGAACAAATTTCTTGCTGAATGTTTACGCCATCCATTCATCCATCCATCCATCCATCCATCCATCCATCCATCCATCCATCCATCCATCCATCCATCCATCCATCCATCCATCCATCCACCCATCAAGCCATCAAGCCATCAAGCCATCAAGCCATCAAGCCATCAAGCCATCAAGCCATCAAGCCCATCAAGCCATAGAGCATTAACTTACATACAAGATAAGTTTATTTAAACAAAATCCCAGTCTTACCAATTTTAAAAGCGACTGTTTTGCCCTCCTCCACCCCATTGTTTTTCACGTATGTTGCTTTCCAATTACATGCAAACAGTACAGTCGTTGTATAAATCAAAAATACCTGTCTTATGTGGAACTTTTTTTACCTTTAACCACTCAGTTCCTTACCAAAACCATAATTACTGGTCCTCATTGCTGCGGTATATACTTTTGCCTTACTGTTTATTTTGGTAGGTAGGAAACACCTGGGTTTGTTTCAGATGGTCAGAGACAGCTTTCCTGTCCTTTGTTTGTTCTTTAATGCCATAAGTTCTTGTGTACTGTGAAATATTGCAGCCAAAGTGCTACTAAAAAACTGATTAAACAACCATGGTCAAAATGCTTTATGCTTCTATCCCATAAATGTCGCCATGAAAATATTCTTGTCTGGCTGGCAGGGCAATCAGCCTACCCATAAGTCTCGGACTTTAGAATATCTTGGCTAACTGAGGGTGTTACCATTGAGATGTCATAATGCTGTTTATGTTTAGACAGCAGGTTGAAACTGACAAGATTGAACTGATTGGGTCTTCAACTAGGATTTTTTTTTAAAAACAGTGGCTGTGCAGAAATTGCAGTCACGAGAACTGAAAAGACCACTGAAGAAATAAGGGGATTGGATTTTTGTGGATCACACATTACACTATTCACCTTCTTTCTTAAAGTTTCCATCCCAAATATATCCCCAATAAAGTTATGTTGTGTGGGTATGGCACTACTACTACTTCTACTACTACTACTACTACTACTACTACTACTACCACTACCAGGCTACATACGGTATTTTGTGTTTTTAGCAATATAATTAGAGAAGCAATACCCATTTGTTTATATTAATCTCTGTGTTGGGACATTTTGAAATATTTGTTGTCAAGGAATTATGACATTTAAATAATCATGGCTCTATTTCAGAAAGCAGATCAACCAGCTGAGACCTGAGTGTTTAAGATGTCATGTTCATTTAAAACCTAATCTCAAAGGGGATAAATAGGGTTAATTTAGCTTCTTAGCTCACATTTTAGGAACACAATAGTAATCAAAATGCAGTGGTTGAATAATGGGGCCACATATTACATACTTTGAAGAAATCCTTTGGGTAGATTTGAAAGAATGGCATGTTGAACAAGTTATGAAAAATTCATAAGTCTTAAGTGTTGTCAAGACCACATGACAGCCATACGAGGTCCATCCATTGGGCCTCGGTACTAAATGAACTTGATGTGCTGCTGCGGTCAATTCAAGTATTGAGAACTATTGTGTGCTGTCTTTTGCAAACATCACATTCCTGAGTAAGTGCGGTCATGCTATTATGATTCTTTTTAAATACCTAATGAATTTAATTTCTTTTCAGCAAAAGTCGCATATTCAGGTTGGGCTTTGCCTTTGAACCTATACGCTTCACGTAATTGCATTGGATGACACTTGTAGGCAAGCAATTGGGGTATTTCCCATTGAGAGGCAAGCCAGTGGAGAAAAAAAATATAATTCTTGGAGGTTGCCCTCAAACTAATTTATGGAAATGAATTTCCAAGAGCAAAACAAGAGGAGAAGGAGCACCTGCCAAAGCATGGCAAGCCGTCAGCGTCAGGAAGCGTGCTGCTTTGGTGGTCCAGGAAATTTTGCAGAGTGAGCCAGGGACGACCATGCAGTGCCAAACCACAGTGACTCCACATGGCACACCAGCCTTCTTTTTGGCAAGCTTGCCAGCCAATCAGGAGTAGTGGCGGCTCTTTCGTTGACTCACATGACACGACGGCCCTCTTACTGCCCCGCCTCCTCAACCTCCCACCCTCACCGTCACACCACGGCTGCCCAGAAGGATTTTCTAAACATTTTGCCAAGGGATCAATACCTGTATTGATCAACCATTGTGAGAGTGATCCGTCTAAAACCCCGAGCTGCCTGGGAGCTGGGAGGAGCGAAAGAGAGAGGCTGCAAGGAGGATGGAGAAAGAGAGAGTCTGCAGCCACAGTAAAAAGGGAGAAGAGGTGGAAAGAAGTAGATGGGGAAACCGGGCGAGCCAGCAGCTGATGTCGAGCCCAGCGGGTCGGGATTTTGGACTATAACACCAGGCCAACCGGATCGAGCTGAATACCATGGTAATCACGTTCTCGTTAAGCTCAAGCAAGCGAGGGTGACTAATGACGACTGCGCAAAGTGATAGATGCAGCAATAATGCTGAGGAAATCCTCGTGTTTGTGGTCTGATCCATAAGCAAGCACGTGAATGCAAATAATGCCATTGGCCTGAAACACTCTCTGCTATATTGCCGCAAGTTTGAGGAGGGCATGGCTGCGATGAGATTCTCTTTAAGGAGGTAAGGTCTAGTTACTAAAACTGAAAAAAACATGGTTACCGATTTGTCTACTGTTCTTCTAAGACTGTTTTTGTTTTATCCAGAGTAAATATAATCCATCATCTCTTTGCTTTACAACATGGACGCAAGAGGCCGGGCCTGTATCCACCTTACAAGTTTGAGTTCAACAATTACACATCAACTGGAAATGTCAAAGAAAATCGTTGATCTGATGTAAAGCTTCTTGGAAACAGACAGCAAGAGTGCACAACAAAGAGGCCTCCGATGAAATTCTCGTTTTAAGCTCATGAAATTCAACCTTTTAAACTTCTGTGGATATTTCCAACTTGGAATAAAGCAATTTTTTTTTTCAAGTTTGTGGATGTATATCATGTTGTTCTGTGGGTCGGACCAAGTGGACTGCCCAACAAAAGCATTGAGCGGTCAATGAAAAAAGGCCTTGAGCTGCACCTGAAGCAGGCTTTTTCAAACCCCCTGGGATCCCTCCCACCAGTTCCCAATGTTAAATCAAAATCAAGTTTGTATGGATTGCTTTTAAATGGGACGTCCTCATGCATAATTGAGGATTGGACGGAGATTTCTTGCAGACTGAGCTTTGTTGGAGAACCTTGTCTACAGTGCCAATGGAGCTGTGGTGCGAAAAAGCTTGTTCTTAAAGTTGATTTGGAATGAAAATAAAGACGATTGTCTACCCTAGATAATTGTCTCACGATTGCAGTTAATTTAATTTAAAGGTTCTCGTTAAAGGTAGACACATGACAATAGAAAATGATGGCAGACACTGAAAACGTTTTAATTACTTTTACCCGGTTCCAGATCAGAACATCATATTCATACTTCCAATTTGCTCGCAGGGTAATTCTATGTTAACTTTGCATTGTGTCATCTTGCATACACAACATAACTGCCCAAATATTGGCAATACCTTTTGGTGCTATTGGTCTGTCTACACACTACTGTTTTGTGAGACCATTGCATTTTTAAAAGAAAGGGAAAATAACTCTTAGACACCTAAAACAGCTAATAATTGAGTTGAATTTAATCTAATCAGGGTAATCAGTGGTATAGCACATGTGCGACTCAGTTCTGAGGTTAGTTCTTTGTGGAGTTTGCATGTTCTCCCCGTGTTTGCGTGGGTTTCCTCCGGGCACTCTGGTTTCCTCCCACATTACCCAAAAACATGCATGTCAGGTTAATTGGCTGGTCCAAATTGTCCCTAGGTATGAATGAGCAAGTGAGTTGTCTGTCTCTGTGTGCCCTGCGACTGGCCTGCAACCAGTTCAGGGTGTCCCCTGCCCACTGCCCGAAGATAGCTGGAATGGGTTCTAGCACCCCCGCGACCCTACTGAGGATAAGCGGTGTGGATAAAGGATGAATGGATAATCTAATCGTCTTTATTGCCATTGATAACTAAGTAGTAAATATTGTATGGAACGAGATCAGACATGGCACTTCAGGATAAACATGTAATGAAGAGTGT
This sequence comes from Urocampus carinirostris, assembly GCF_059441175.1. Lineage (NCBI taxonomy): Eukaryota > Metazoa > Chordata > Actinopteri > Syngnathiformes > Syngnathidae > Urocampus > Urocampus carinirostris. Next base: position 38,507,413 of record NC_142352.1, read on the forward strand.
CTATACTAAGGTATCATTATGTTGAGTCAGAATTGTTGGTCTGGATCTTTCAGAGACAAAGGAAAGCGAAACTCCTCCAGGAAAAAAAAAAACACAGAATCATTCCTGGTAAACAGTTTACTTAGCTCATATAAAGATACACTGTGTGTCATTGTTAGAGATCAGGAGCATTATTTTGCCAAAATATTTTAAGTCTGAATGTTTTAGGGACAAAGACAAATGCAACTATTTCAAAAATTTCAGATGAAACAAAAAAAAAAAAAAACAGAAGCTCACCACTCAAAAACCGCCAATGAAAGCAGAATCATTTGTACATAATTAACATTTTATTACACACATACAAATATATATAACTTTATTATAGGAGCTGTGCTGCATTATATTGCCAAAATATAGGAAATCTGAATGTTTAGGGACAGAGAAAAAAGAAACCATTCCAAAAATTTCAGGGAAACAGCAACAATAAACTGAAAAAGAAAACAAAAAACTAAGCTAACCAAAAGAGTCAATTAAAAAAGAACCCTTTGTACCTAATCAACAATTTATTTAGCTCATTATGCCCTTTAGAAAATATATCTCATCAATGTCACATAACTAAAAACAGTTTTCCTTTTTTTGTCGTTTACAATGTAAAACATGCAAAATTCCCTGGCCCCCAAATAAGAGAGTACCAAAATGAAGATGTGTGATTTTTACATGACAGGAAGGTTTTGCTTCTAAAAGCATTTAACTTTTTTCAACTGGTTGATATATCAGCGTGAGAGCAGATGTTAATGTAGAATGGAGACCATTTTAAATTGTATATGGACAATATGTGACAGTAATAAAAGGTATGATCCGACATTCATCGCTACAGTATTTCGCTTTTCAGTGCTAGTCAGAATCTCTTTATAGCATGATTAGCCTTGTATTTGTAATATTCAGCTGCACCAAACCATTTTCATTCAAAGGACACCTACGGCATTCGGACATTCCCTATTAAGTCAACATAAAATATCTCAAAAAATCCCCAGGTAAAATGATCATGCTAAAATTCTACTGATGGGTAATTTTTTGTTCTGCCGTATAATAACAAGCTTCATTTCAAGATGTTAAAGGGTGTTAAATGTTATCAGTTTGCACATTTGATCCATGTGCTCTGATAGCAGCCCCTGCTTGTTTACTTTGATTCTGCTCTCAAAGGAGGCTAACTCTTGGATGGGTGCCAAGCAAGAAATGAGTATCTTCATTAAAAGATCACATCCTAATTAGCATTCAATTAACAAGCCAGTCAAGCGAAGTTAATCAAGCAATTAGGCCTGGCGTGTTGACAGAAAAGCTAACAAAAGCACACACATCCCATGGGAAAGCAACAGAAAAGCTTCAGACAAAAAGCGTCTGGAGTAAAATGCTTGTATTATAACGACTGAAAGTAGACTGAAAACCGGAAAAGACACAAGAATCACATTGTGCTCAAACCAAACATCCTTAAGTAAATTAATAATAAATTCTACTGATTAGCTCCAATTCATTTTCATGTTTTAATGTATTGATATGATTGAGAAATGTGTTTTTTTATGTGTATAAAGAACCCAGATTGAAGCTGGAAATGACTACAAGTTCTAACAATGATATTTTGAGTGTTCTCCTGTATTAGAGTTCAAGTTTTCCTTCTTCAATATCATGTACAACGTGGCGTGTGGCGTTTGAGATTTCTTTAAAAAGTTGAAAGTAAAATATTTTCTCTATTAGGAATATGTCAACAATGCAGAACTGAGCTCAATTAGCCTTTTTGCACTACAGTTCAGAGTCTCGCAGTACACTATGAAGCATTAAAGACTCGACAAGTCAAGTCAACTCATGTTTATTTGTATAGCCCTTAATCACAAGAAGTCTCAAAGGGCTTCACACCTCAGCATAGTAATAATAATAATAATGTTAATAATAACAATAATAATATTAATAATAATAATTGAAACAACAAACAACAGTGCTCAACAATACTGGTAGTCAACACAATAAATGCTAAAGGAGATGGCGGTGGGGTAGTTTATCAATAATATTTGTACCTGTGTTGGCCATCTCATTTATTTGAGAAACTACTGTACCTGTGGAAGACCTGCTATTTTGAGACAGCCGTTTTATTACAAAACAAAATTGTTCTTTTTGTTAATGCAAATGAAAGAGCGTCATTTAAACTTCTTAACAGCAGATGACGGTAATTTCCTGCAGATGCGAGTTGATGCCCTCTATTTCAAACCACAGAAAAAGATCAATAAAGTTTGCTTAAACATGTTGAGCATTAATACATAAACATACACAGATACGGCGGATAGATGAGATATAGATTTTCTTATCCTAAAAAAGCCACAGTAGTTAAGCTTTTAAACATGTAGCAAATTAAGCATTAAGGTGAATATTATTAGTTGAAGTTGTTTGTTATGGTCATTTTTTAAATGTATTTTACTACCTCTGGTTAAAACTGCACACTTTTTCATCAATAAATATGAGATGTGACATTTTTCTCTTGATTATTTTGGAAGGGACGGCGGGTCCTGAAGTCGGACCAATTGAGAATTACTGACTTATTGGGCAGACATCATTATCCCCCATCTTACTTCTACAGGCAACCACAAAATGCAAAAACCTTGTGACACAATAAGAAAAATGGTGCACTTTGGTGACCTTGAGTCTCTGTAGTTTGGAATCTTCTTTGTTCCTTGTAACACTTTTTTTTCGGTTGCACTACCCAATACACCTTTCACATTTGGATGTCAGGTTTTGAGTGCACTACTCTCAGATGTTTTATATAGTTTTTAAGTCTGCAAGTTAATGGCTAGTACCTTTTGATCCCAGTGGTTCACGAAGCTATTCAAAGGAAAACCTCACAGATGGCCCCACCTATGGGAGAAACAAACGTTTCATGTTAGAAAGAAACAGACAAGATTTCCAAGCAAATGCATCATCTCTTGATGTTCCTCCTTCCCATATTCGCCCACCGACGACATCTTATTTCTTTCAACTAACCGCCCCAACATCTTAAAGTCTGGTGGTCCAGCAGAGAATACCATTAATGCGCAGAGTAAATGTCGGAACAAGGCAGTCTAATTGTGTCATTACTTATTCATGTGTATTAATGCAGTGATGTAAGATGGCCTCCGATGTGAACGAGGCTCATGTGAAGTTGTCGCGAGGCTAATTCTCCGCCGATGAGGTCCGCGGGCAATATGTGTGGCATATGGAGGCTGATGAGGCATTTGCTGCATGGAGCGACAGTGCCAAGTGGTGTGTGAGTTAAACATGCATGCTGACTGATGGGGTCTCCCATTGGCCCCGTGCCAGTCCCCCATCCCCCTACCCGGGTCCCCAGTGCCCCGGCCCCTCTCTACTCTAGAGCCTCTGGGCAAGTGCTCTGTTATTGTTTTCACTGGTAAGCAATTAGCAGCACTTAAGATTTATTTAGTCATGCTCTAATGTGCGCTGATTAGCTGGGGTGGGGGCAAACAAGCCCCCATTCAACGCGTCACCTTGTCGCCCGAGTCGAATGTGAGGGAATGCGAAGGAGGGAGCAGAGCGAGGAGGATTACAGGAGTGCAAGTGCATCAGCACTTTTTCCCATTTTTTTAAGAGATCTTCAGGGGCTTGTTGGTGGAACACAGAGCAAGAGGAAAGGGCAAACACAGCCCAGTTACACTTTTATAGAATGCTTTGTGGAAATACACCCCTGACGCCCTCTGTGTCCTGGCGGCTCCGTTTGTCACTTGGCCCGAGGGGATATGGTGGCTGGCAGAGTTTAGAGTAACGCTATATAAAGGAACGTGTTGAAAAACACAATTACTTTTCTTAGTTACACGTTATTTTGTAATTTAATTTTCATTACAACATAGTGCGTTACTCTGCTAGTTTTTGAAAGCAGAGGTGAGTCACAACGTCTACTGAAGGGGTCCCCAACCGTTTTAAAGCTGGGAGCTAACTTTGGTTACTAATTAGCGCAAAGGGCACTCAGTGCAGTATGTATTCCTAAGATAAAAACGTATCATATTATTCCCATGTTGTTACTAGGTTATTACCAGGTTCATTATTAAGAGTAGGGTTGAATAGACTCAATCAACCACTATAAACATTATTTTACTAGGAAATCACAATGACCCTGGTCCACGTCCACCCGTGGGAACCAAGTTGGAGACCCCTGCTCTTCTGCAATCTGGCAGTTGGTCCTGGGCTTATAAAGTCACATACAGCCTTCCATCCGCCAGGTACACAACGCCGAATGAACAAATGACCGAGGCTAGGATGTATCTTTCCTCCAACAAAATACATCTAAATAGAGTAAAGGTGGCGCCGTATCAAGGCCAGGGTGCGAGAACATTTAATTTCTCCCTACTGATATCCTGATATTCTTCCTAGCATCTAAACCGTATTTATAACTATAGAATAAAATAATGAAATTGGGGGATCAGTTTATACGCGCATACATTACCATTCACAAGTTTTGGGTTAAAAGCAAAGTTTGAAGGATTAATGTATTTTTTCTGATAAAAATCAGTTCTCTCAGTGCCCCAACTATATATTTTGCAACTTGTTTCATTAACATAAAAAAGTACGACTTTTAATAGAAAACACACTATTGTCTGGGTGACCCCCAAACTTTGAAAGGTAGTGTTTGTATTTGATCGTGTGTCATCAGTCCCGGATAGTAGTCAGTGTGTGTCCTATACAGGAACAACGATATCAATGATGCGAAGGTGAGCCCAAAATTTATGGTAAAAGAGTGTGAAGTTTTAGTCTAAAATTATGTCTGTAATACACCATGCCTACAAATAATAAAAAAAAAACATGTAGTACATTACCTAGCATTCGGTAAGGAAATATTCGAGGGTTTGAAGAGAAAAAAACAAAATAGATATGGAGTGTTGCAACTGTTTGCAAGCTCTCATTATTGCACAAACCAAGAAAATTAAGGGATTCACCGCTTCTACAAGTTGGTGTACATTTTTTCTTCTATTTATTTATAATGTGGCTATTTTTAATCCGTTTTAGGGGGTCGGCTTCAATATGATTATTTACGGTAATTATTAACGAGATTGTGAATTTCAGATTATCCGTAATGTGCTACTTTTGGGTGTCAGAAATCTGGAGGGTATATGAATTATGAAGTAACTAATAACTGTAACTAATTACTTATTTTCACTAAAGTGCCAAACACTGGTGTCTGGTCACATAACTGCTGGGATGACCTCAAAGGGCAGCTGGAAGCCACTCCCAATAGCAGGACCACTCTTTGGAGGAGGTTGTTTGGGTGAGTGCATCATGCGAGATGCACAAGGCCCTCGGGGTGCTATCAAGTGCAAAAAAAAGAGAGGGGGGGTATAAGAAACCAGGTCAAAGAGATTATTCACAAGCTCCTAAGCAAAGAAATGAAAGACAAAGAAAATGATAAATGATCTCACGATGTTGGTTTGTAATGCTGTGGGGGATTTGCACACAATATCCACTAATATGAATTATTTTGATGTCCTAGATTTGTTACACATGTCAGAAGATTCTTTATTAAGACAGAGGGACTTTGTGACTGCAACTGCATTAGTTTTGGCTTTGTGGTTAATGCATTTGGCAATTTACTGTACAATTTGCTTTGGTTATTTGGGTTTATTACTCCTTTGTGCGCTCTGCATGGTGGCCATATTTTTTATTTGCTTCTTGATACGATCATGTTTTAATAGGGAACCCGTCCTGAAATTCAAACAACCGAAAGTATTCATTGACATTGCTAGTGCAGTCAAACTAAACAAACTCGAACAAGGCTAACTATTTTAAACATTAAAAAATACATTGCCTGCATTATTTCAAAGGTGGATAGTGTCGTTTAAGGTGTCCTTAAAAAGTTGAAATAAGATTATTTTGTTTTTCTATTTAGTATCGGTTAACAAAGTCCAACTGAGAGCCTTAAAAAAAAATCAACTGCACCTTTCTGCTTTTATTTTACATTTAGTAATTCTGTTCAGGACGGGCAACACATTAGAAAGAAAGGGAAATGGGGGAGAGGGGTTGGTTGGAGAATTACTTTATTCTCACCATCACAATTTTTTGTTAGTGAAGCATGAAAATGGTAAAAGTAAGAAAAGGTCTGTTTTCAAATACAATCCCAACGCCAACCCAAACCCCATAAAAGATGAAAAGTTTATTCGAGTGCATCCAAGAAATGAACGTACATGCTTGTGCATAATAATGAACTGACTGAGGCTATGATCATGACTTTAAGCCAGGCGATGGTGGCATAGAGTAAAACAAGTTTGGAATTCTTTACAGCACTTTTAATGCTAACTTGTCAAGTCAAGTCATGTGTTTTTGGATCGCCATTAATCACAAGGAGCTCCAAAAAGCTGCACAGACCACAGATTATTGCAAACTACAGACTATTATTACAACATCCCCTGATCTTAAACCTATATGAGGACAAGGAACAACTCAAAAACCTTAACATGAGGAAAATGAGGAGACCTTGAGAAGAAACCGCACATGAGGTAATCCCCCTTCCAGGATGACCAGGCTGCAACGAATGTTCCAATGACAAACAATACACAGATATTGTCAACATGAAAAATGGGTCTTTCATAAGCTACATAATATAAGTGTGTTTTAAACTCAGATTTAAACAGTTCCACTAAAGTTGCAGATTAAATCTCAGGGGGCAGAGCATTGGGTTATTGCCATTATATCTATGCTATGTTAGGTTTGTTGTTTTTTTTTGTTTCTGGTTTGGATATTTTCTTATTTGTTTGGTAATCATCACAGCCCAGAAGCTCATCAACTGCTCTCTGCTCAGTCTAGAGGACATTTCTGACTTCCAATACTGTGCAGGGCCATTAACATTATAAAATACTCTTCCTTTAGAAATTAGCTCATTTTTCTAATTTAAAACATTTTAATATTATTTAATATTATCATGATCTTTAAGGCCTAGAAAGGATTAATGACCTTTCCTTTTAATTGGAGATACAAGAGTTTTGTGGCACATGCGCCACAGAAGAAATTAAAACACATACATGTCATAAGGAGACTTGAGAGTAGAGCAAGATTGGGCTGTTTTAATTTACACTCCTGGAACTAGAAATACATTTTCCTGCGGCGGATGTTTTAATAGCTTTGAGCAGATGGAGGTCAAATACAGGTTCAACAGCATATGCACCGCCGATATGCATATAGAAAAGCCATCAATCTTTGTAGCTCAAAGAGAATTCAACGTCAAAAAGCCAAGACAGAAAAAAAAATTGCTGATCCACGGTTTTCACCGGCGACATTTTCGTGTCGAGTGGTTCCTGTTCGGCGCTCTCTAATCACGGTGCAACTACTGAACTGTTGCCTAAAATCTCTGCGGGAATGGAGGATGGGTGCTGTAAATTAAAATATCGCTGTCCGTTTTATCTCAAATTAGGGTGCGCGGTGCTCAAAACCAATCAGAATCTGACAGGATGACCCTTGACCTTTTTCCATCTCAATATGACGAGCATTATCTTGCCGAAAATTAGAAGCGTCTCGCTATTGTTCGCAGGCGGAGGCAGGTGCGGGTTATTTCAAGATAATATGCCTCGGCGTCGGCTACAAAGGCTCGCCCCGCACAAAGGAGGAATATTTCTCTTTCAGTCATGTGACGGCATTCATGCACATACATATAAAGCGGTTCATCTTGATTATTGGCGACTGCTGTGGCTCTCATTTTGTAAGCCGGTGAACCGTCTCTTAGGCGGGTTGTTTCCGATGAATGCATTTTAAGCACTAAAGCGTCTTCTCGAACACAAGTTTTCGAATGTTATGTAGGTATGTGATTCTATCACGTTCATGTTGTCGGTCTCCATGGGCAACGAGCTCATTGCTGTCATTCTGAAAGAAATATCCCGGCGGTAAACAAAGTCAATTATGGGGTGGACGTGAATGGAACTGATGGAGGGATGAAAATGTGACATGGCGGCTGAGAAAACATCCCTCAGCGTTTTATGTGAAAAACAGCAAAAGTATGTTGATTCAAGAAAGAATGTGTAAAATTGCATTTCGGGATCAGAGTAATAAGTGGCAATGTGTTACAATTAGAAATGTTTAGGCCCGCCTTAGGAAAAGGCCTGATCCCTCTCTCATCACCCTTCTAAACAATAGGCTTTGCTGACCTATCCAATCCCTAAGTGTCCCACGGTGCTTGATATTTATTTTTTACTTAATTTTTACTTAATATCTTTACTTTTTGTAATGTAATGTAATGCTTGTTGTATTCTTCCGGTACAGTCGGTGGAAGTGAATACCCCAAAGGGGACCAATGATTTGAATCTGAATCTTATCTTGTAACAGAAAAGTTCCAGGTCTGGATTTCAAATTTACGGTTCTTTTCTAAAAAATAATTCACTCCGGAGTCCAATAGTTTTCAAAAATCTTCAGCGACAAACCTATATGGAGGCAGGTTCAGAACCAGCCAGGAACTATCAGGTGCTTAAGGTATTGACCTTCCTCCCCACTTTAAGGGGGGAACTTGTAGTTCAGATTTTGATATACAGTGGCACCAATTTTGAACATTCTTTTACAGACCTAGTAGCATTGCAACACTATCACGATTCTCTTTTCAAAATATAAAGTACAGAGTGTGATATAGACGATAGAGGTTATTATAAGGCTGATACTTCAATAGTTTGGCACTGATATATTTGTTTTACGATTAGAAACTACAAACTTCAAATTGTAAAAAAAATATTCATCTTATGTTATTAAGTCAAAATGCTCATCTTTTTGAAGAGGAGAGTGTAAAAAAGGTGCAGCTATCCGATGGTATATGTGTTTTATATAGAGTACACCTGATAGTAAACCAGTATTGGACATACATAATGATAACGAAAGAATGTATTCAATGCTGATTTATATATTTATATACAAAAAAAAATATTACATGGTTTGATAAATAAAATATACTTGTTACAATGTTCAATTCAGTTTGAATAATTAATTTCAAAATCTTAAAAAAGGTCTCATGGGACCCAACTTTATATTATGTAACGTTCAAAATAGCTTTATTCTGATCTGTGAGTGCTAACTTGATAAAAAAACAAAATACATTCAACAATGAAAATATTGATAAAATTTAAGTGGTAACAATTCACATTTCACGGTTCCTTTAATCAACCGGGTTGTAGGGCCACCACTTCCTGTGGTGTGATATGGGCAAGTAGAGCTTGGCGGCGCCCATCCATCCCCAGCCCAATTTACCTTATTCAAACAACATCATTAGATTTTGTAAAATATCGTGCATGTGGATGAAGTTGGTTCTGATGGAAAACCACAGTTCATCTCACCTCATATATGAATATGGTAATTAAAAAAAATGAAATCATAAATTGTGTGAATATGAAGAAATACCTCTCTAAATGATGCAGTGCAGTTTTACGCCAAAGCAAATTGCAACTCTATTAATAAACGTAATCTTCATATCTCTCTGTCAAAAACGAGCATTAATTTCAGCATAAGGCCAGAGTTATATATTACTGCTCTTGTGTTGAAAAATTGCACTGGTTAAAATAAAATGATTTATTGCAGCAAACAGCAATTCTGTTAATGAAAATTAAGGTTCAATGTATGTTTGGGGTGTTAATATAGTAATAAAAAGAAAATGATTATTACTTACAAGCAAACAATGCAAAAGTAGTTGTGACTAAGGGTAGGCGGATCGATACAAATACAGTATATAAATATTATCAATACTGAGCAAGTACGATTGTCTTGGGATTGATACTGTCTTCATATTTTTACTTTCACAATAATAATGTTGGTGGGTCGTAAGATTATATATTTATAATAGAGCTTTCTAACTCAATCCATCTTTCTCCACACTGACTTCATTTACAAGATATTATGCATTGGAAGGTATTCTAGTTGACTTGGTGACATTGTTACACGGTATTTGTATTTTTGTTACATTTTTTTGCTTTTTTTTTGGTTTCTGCAACATTTGTAATATCTAGCCATCCGTTATCTGTATATATATATATATATATATATATATATATATATATATATATATATATATATATATATATATATATACATCCATTATCTGCACCGCTTATCCTAAATAGGATAGCGGGGTGCTGGAGCCAATCCCAGCTATCTTTTTTGGGCAGTGGGCAGGGGACACCCTGAACTGGTTGCCAGCCAGTTGCAGGGCACACAGAGAAGGACAACTCACTTGCTCATTTACACCTAGGGACAATTTGATCCGGCCAAATAACCTGACATGCATGTTTTTGGAATGTGGGAGTGCTCGTGTGAAACCCACGCAGGCACGGGAGGAACATGCAAACTCCACATGGGGTGGTTGCGCTAGGTGGACTTGAACCTCTGCACCGTGGGGATGCACGCTAACCACCCATCTGCCGTGCCGCCTATATATATATATATATATATCTCATCTCATCAGCTGCACTGCTTATCCTCAGTAGGGTCGCGGGGGTGCTGGAACCTATCCCAGCAATCATCTACCTATCCCAGCAGAGTTTCTAAAATATTTGTGCTGTGTTTAATGTAGTTATAAACTAACTCCGCAGAGGACACCCTGAACTGGTTGCCAGCCAATTGCAGGGCACACAGGGACAGACAACTCGCTCGCTCATTCACACCTAGGGACAATTTGGACCGGCCAATCCACCTGAAATGCATGTCTTTGTAATGTGGGAGGAAACCGGAGTGCCCGGAGGAAACCCACGCATGCACGGGGAGAACATACAAAATCCGCACAGGAAGTCCGGGAACAAGGTTTCAATTATTCAATGATCATGACATTTGGAAACAATCCGGTATTGGATCAGTATCAATCGTTATTACCGTGTATTTACTCAGATCGGATTGATGCCAAGAATCCCAGTGCAAAATTAAGAGTGACCTGAAAAAGTGGGAACTCGATGGTTTTATCCAACACATGGCAACAGTGTGCTATGATTCCAAAAAACACGGAATATATTAACACTTTTCTCTCTCGGCACCTTTTAGCATGTGTTATTTTCTATTGAGCTGCATGCACGATGTTAGCGAGAGTCGCAAGCTTGCTCTGTTTTAAATGCTATATTTCCATGATTGGTTCATTTTCTCCATTTCCTGTTCATTGTGGGAGAGCAAGCTTCATTGTCTGAGTCTGGATTTTGCAGGGTCCTCGGAGGGGCCCGTCCCCCGGGACCACTGCATCTTTTATTAATCAGGGCGCCGCGCCGAAGCCCTGCTTATCTAATTTAGCAGCCCGCCTCGGATTCGGCTACGAAAGGGGGGGTTGGGGTGCCGGTGGATGGAGATTGGATGGGGGTTGGGGTTTTTCCATTTTATTTATTTTTTTCTCCCATATTGTATGTGATTCACTAGGATTGAAGGGGGGTTGCAATGGGGAGCTCGTGACTTATCAGACACCTCGTCACCAAGTTTAAGGAGTGAATCACAATACAGCAAATTACTTCTGCTGACAAGGAAAAATGAACATGGGTGACACATTGATTGCTTAGTGTGCACATGTAGAAGGTTAGAGCTCAGTGGCAATGTCCCTTTATATGTAAAATTTCTGTATTAGTATTTCTGTAGTAAAGTATCACTGTAGGAGTGTTTTGTAGTATCTCATTAATAATTTTTATTTTCAGGATGGGGACAAAATACTATACAGTACTAGATCCCTGTGTTTAGCACTCAATTTCATATTTATTGTAATTTGTAGTATTTTTTTTAATGTTTGTAGTGTTTCTGTAGTATTTTCTTCACAACAAAGCCAAAATAATATTAGGTGCCCGTTTTTTAAGTAGTAAATTTGATGAAGTTTTGAGGTAATTTCGTAATATTTAAGTCATAGTATTTTTGTCGTATTTCTGTGATATTTCTGTGGTAGTAGTCTTTCTGTAAAATGGTATACAATAGTAGTATTTTTGCAGTATTCCTATAGTCAAGTCAAGTCATGTTTATTAGTACAGTCCTTAATCACAAAGATTCTCAAAGGGCTGCACAGACCACAGATTATTGCAAACCACAGACTAATTTTACACCATCCCCTGATCTAAAACCAACTTGAGGGCAAGGAAAAACTAAAAAAAACTCAACATGAGGAAAATGAAGAAAACTCAAGAAGGGGCCGCACATGAGGTAATCGCCCTTCCAGGATGACCAGTCTGCAATGGATGTTGCAATAACAAATAATACACAGTTATTGTCAACATAAACTATAGGTTATTCATATGCTATAGAATAAAAGTGTGTTCTAAGCTTAGATTTAAACATTTCCACTGAGGTTGCAGATCAAATCTCAGGGGAGGAGTATTCCACAACACTGGGGCCCGAACGGAGAAAGCTCTCGAACCTGCAGATTTTTTTTTTTTTTTAAAGGAAAGCAAATTTATAGATTAAGTTTTTAAGCACTTAATTTGATATTTATATTTTTCTAGTCCTTTTGTAGTATTATCAGGGGTAGTATTTCAGTATAAGTACTGTCGTGTGTTTTTTTGTTTCAGATTAAAAGCAAAATCATATATATCATATATCATATATATAAGTCCCTGTTTTTGGCACTAAATTTGATATTTAGTTTTGTAGTGTTTTTTATTATTCCTGTAGGAATATTTTGTTAGTAGTATTACTGTAGTATAGTATATCTGTGATAGTACCTTTCTAGTATTTATCGAGTATGTTTTAATTTTTTGAAGAAAAGTATAATAATATATTGGGTCCCGGTATTAAGCAATAAAATTCATATTTAGTTTTTGAAGTAATTCCGTAGTATATACAGTATGTAGCAATGATTTTGTAGTATTGCCGCAGTATTTTTTTTTCCTTTCAGAATCAAAGGAAATTAATACTATGTCGCTGTTTTTAATGTTTATTTTTAGTTTGTAGTAATATTGTAGTATTTCTGTAGTAGCATTTTATAGTAAACAGACAAAGGGAAAATGCTAACAAAAATATATTTTTTTAGTAGTATTTTATTTACTCTGATATATATTGTCATTATATTATCACCATTTGCCGGATTTAAAAGCCCATAGGCCACAGTTTGTCCAACTCTGTGGTGGCGGGACAAAAATGCATCATTCTATATTGTCACAATCCAATAAACACGAGGCAGTATAGGGTTGAGTCCGCCATGCTGGTAAGCGGAATATGCGCACCCCTTGACCCAGACCCCCCATTCTTTCTCATCTGTGTCATGGCGCAGATGAATCAGTGTCGTCGGTGTTGAGAGCACTTACTGTCAACCCCGACGCCCTCGGGCAATGCCACTGACGGACACAAACTATAAAATATGAGACCCCTCCCCCGGGTAGACATCGCTCAAACGCTGGCTAGTATCCCGAGGGAGCCGCGGGCCGGTCAGCATTGGCGGTCATGTTCGGTCGCTGTTGATTTGTTATCTCGTGAAAAGTAAGAGTGAGCAGATCGGTCCAAATATCGATATTTTCAATACTGTCATAAGCCTGCACTCAAGTTAGGTTTTCTCTCTCTCTCTCTCTCTCTCTCTCTCTCTCTCTCTCTCTCTCTCTCTCTCTCTCTCTCTCTCTCTCTCTCTCTCTCTCTCTCTCTCTCTCTCTCTTTCTCTCTCTTTCACTCCTCATTTGGTCACTTACTTCCTAGCTGTAGTATCCACCCCACAACTGGTGGCACTTGTCCTGATTATCCTCGAATCACACCTCTTCCTCTCCACTATTTAAAAAGTCTTCATTCTTGGTGTGGTGGTAGTTTGTTGCCATACTAGTCAAGTTCCAAGCCCTGTTGTCACAGACCCTACACAGTGTATTAAACCCTCGCGTAGCCTTCTGTATCACTAGTACTGCATGCTGATTTCTTGGACTGCCATCTTTGCTGCATGCTCGTCCATTGACTCGTAGCTGCCTCTTGGACCACGAATGCTGCTTCTGGTGATCCAGACTCCCCCTGTAGCAAACCCTGCCTGAATCAAGGGCCAACTTACCTACCTGTGTTCTGCATTGTGCAAGTGGGGCCCTGACAGATATTAAGCAAGTACTTGGATCCAATCGATACTATTGCCTGGGATTGATACTTCACTTCCCAAAATCACCTTTTCTTCATGTAGATAGCAGAGCACATCTTTCTCTCTCACCCAGCACCTTTGCCTCTCACAAGTTATATGCCCGAGTTTGTGATGACACTTTTAACATCTCTATCTACCTGGCCTGCTGCTACATCCAGCCTGCTAGCGAGAAGAGAGGGCCAAATATACACGCCGACCCCTGCCAGAAACTCAAAATTACATAGACAATCAGGAAGCGCAACATGGTGTGGACTTTTTTCCAACTACAGACAATGACAATGCCAGGTGTAATTGTGTGGTAAACTGGCCTGCTACTCTAGAAACACCACCCATTTACATAAGATCATGAAAAAGCCATGAACAGTATACTTATATATTATACAAAATACTCTTCTCATCCGGCAACCACCTCTTTGACCTTTTGCCCTCTGATAGGCCCAACATGTCCTTTAAAACAAGGACCAACAGGCTCGGAGACAGTTTCATCTCCAGGGCCTTCGCCAACCCTGGACAATCACGAAAACCTGAAAATATATATCTAGTGACTCATTTGGGGATTTTTTTGTTGCTGCTAAATGTTATTGCACTACTTTTTATTGGACTACTGTTACAATGCACAATTCTATCTTTGCAGTATTATTAGAACTTATGCCAGTCGCTAAATACTATGGTGTCAAATGTTTGTCTAGTTATCCTGACAGTCTTTTATCTTGTTTTTCTATTTCAAGTCTTTATTATGTTGCTTACCCTGGAGTGCAATGTCTAAGATCGTTGCATACAATTTCCATATCGATGAAAATAAAGAAATTAAATTTAATACAAACCTCACCCTACACTGAAAAAGAGCTGGAACCAAAAATGTAAACATCTTACTGTTCCTGAACAAAAACCTGTAAATCTGTTGGCAACAGGGCAACAGAGCTATTATGAAAAGATTAACACTTTATTTGCAGTACTGACTTAATTTCAAAATATTGTGCAATCGACATTATTCTAGTTTTCTAGTTGACATTGTTATAGAGTTTTTATTTCCTTACATTGTTTTTGTTTGCATCACTTGGCATTTTTCCTGAAACATTTAAAAAATAAAATATATTTCTGTTTATTGATATAAGCGTTAAAGTTTGCAATGTTGTTATTTTATGAAAAATGAAACAATTTGACTGCCAAAAATCGTTTTGCTGTGTTCACCATACTTAGAAAGTAACTCAAGAGGCGGAAGGTTTGATTATTCAATGGTCATGACATTTCAAAGGAAAAGGTTTCTGTACCAGATCGGTATCGATCAATACTACCATGTGTTTACTTGGATAGGATCGCTACCAGAATTCCCAGTATCGCCTACCTCTTATGAAAATGGCTGCACGTGTACACTCAAGTGGAGCGTTTTCATTAAAACCGAGAGCATTTAGGGAAATGCCGACTTCCGTTAAGACCACAGCGGCAAAGTCTTCTCTCCCGGCTTACCGGCATGCATAAAAGCGCTCAGACAAAACAGACAAAAATAATTATCTCAAGCTCAGTGAAAATACAAGTTACGACTGCCGTGTTGCACAGAATGTTTTGATTTCGTGTTTGGAGTGACAAATGGTATCTTAAATTTTATGGAGGATGTAGAAATAAAACATACAGATATGCCAATAAGTATTAAGTGTTCATTGACACCTACATCACTCACTGGACCAGGTTCCACCTTTCAGCCACTCAGTCAAAGAAAATTAATGGTGATGAAGTAGTTCATAGATGGCTCAAAATTGCACTATGAGGCACCCCCTCCCCTCCCCCAAAATAGTATTAGGTCACATATTATTCAAAGATAAGGCACACCAGAAAAAAAGGTGCATTAAATTGAGATTACACTTGCAGCATACGATGCAATGATTGATCAGTCCATAAGTATCACTGAATAAAATCAGGAAAACATGGCTTGCAACAGGAACCAAACCCGGGTCGCTGCACTGACACACTACCACTAAACACCAGAGTTAGAAATGACATGCAAAAAGGCATTGGTGGTCATTTTCACACTATTTTTATATGGTGCCAGAAACTTTAATTTGCATGGTGCATTTTTTTCTGTATTCCGACAAGTTGAACAGTTTCTCCACTTATTTGCCTCTGCGTCAATAACGTTATACATAAAATATTTCGTTTTCCTGTCTTCTTTTTCTGTCTTTTGTAACATTTTTGACGCACAGGTGAAAAAGTGGAGAGACTGTTTAACCTTATCAGAAACAGATCCAAATGCATTATGCAACTATGTGAGTAAAAATAGTGTTATTATAAGATAAGGTCTCATGGTTTTCCCTGTGCCATCTGTATGCCATGGTAAAGTGTCAGTGCTCTCACTGCCACGATCCATATACCGATATCCTTTGAATACAATGCATTGCAATTTGGGACAATCACTGCTGAAATACGGTAGTATACCGTAACAACTCACGTAGTAAGGCAAATCTATAAATTCTGCATGCATTTCCAATCCTATAAAGGGGATTCTGTAATTCATCGAATCAACTTGACCTAGCCAACAGATGAGACTTACCTATCTACTAAAATTGAGTAAAGGCTTACTTTGGTGTTTGATTGTTTGTGCACGAGTCATCCAACAAGTATATTTGGTCTACGTTGGCAACTACTTTTAAGTACCAAAATAATTAGTATATGCACATTCAAAATATCCATACTTTTTATGGCGGTGATCTGGAAAGAACCAAAACATTTCCATGCTATTGCAGGGGTATGCATTGGGTCTCCTCGACAAATTGTATGCATCTTTATGTCTTAAAACTGCAGGTATCCAATGGAATCAAACAGTAAAATCAATTACTCCGTTTGTCATGTCCCATTTAGGCTGCTATGTCTTTCAACTTGCTTCTCCAACCCTTAAATTTACGTGGTAGATGTTCAAATTAAAACAGAGAACAATGGGTACAAAAGCCTTTGCCTCTAAAGGTCTCTGGGTTCAAGGTCATTGTCCATTGATCCATGAAGTACACACCAAACTAATAATAATATTAATCAAGAAAACCAAAGGCTTAAATTGCGTGAGATGAAATATTTTTGAGAGCAAAGGCGAGGAAAAACTCCACTTACACAAATACAGACGTCCCTAAACATTGCTTTCTATTCTTCCAGGTATTGACTATTCAATTACACTGTCTGCAGCTGCTTGATTGGCCTAATATAAGTTTATTAGCAAGGATCCTTTGAGATTCAAGGACAAAGGCACTGATGAAAACATAATACACATGACATATTCAGCAAAGGTGAACTACATTAAAATCGAGTGAAATACGTTGTTTCCCCGTTTTAATACAAAATGAGTTTTTTTTCCCAAATAAATCTATTATATTTGATAAAATGTATTTAAGGGCAAGACTATAAGCTCGGAGTTATTATAACACTTTGGAGAAGGAACTATATTTTTTGCGTGAATGGTTTTCATTTAGATGAATATAATACATCTTAAGATAACCCAAATATAATGATTATATTTGTTTTACCATCGACCGACAGGGAATATTTGATGTATTGCATTTCTTTGCTACGATGGCAAGGTAACCCAAATGTCCCTGTAACTTCCACTGTCAAAAGTGAAATTGAAGTAAAAAAACTTTTCAATGAGTAAAAGCGATTTTCAGAAATATGAATTGCTCAGGCATACACAGTATGTTAAAAAAGTAGCCAGCTAAAAGTAAAAGATGATATATTTTGAAGTTTTCCAAGCAAAAAATACCATTCTGTACCATTCAATAAGGCACAGTAGAACTTCAAATTCACATTGTGCAGCATCTCAAGTGTGTTTCGTGCATTCTTATGGGAGGTCGTTTGAAAAGTGAATCATACTTGCTCTTACATACTGTATAGTACCATACACTCACACATGCTCAACCATACTCTGATACAGACACAGTCATACCTATGCAAAAACACTAACATCCTCTCTCATTGATACTACTATATTCTCATACACGCAACTATACTCTTTCAAAAATAATACTAAACTTTCATACACACAATAGTATACTCTCACATATGTTAATACACTTTCATTATACAGACCACCAGACTCTCTTTTACACATTTTATTAAACTTTAATACACTCACAGCAATGCTGTCACACGAATACTACTAAACTCGCTCACATTTCGCAGTTTCAATTCCCGGCTCCTCCGTGTTATATGACGAAGTGTCCTTGGGCAAGACACTGAATCCCTAATGCCCCCAATAAGCAGGTAGGCACCTTGCATGGCTGCATGGCCGCTATTGGTGTGTGAGTGTGTGTGTGATTGAGTAAGTGTGAAGCACATTCTAAAGCGCTTTGGGCGTTCTTCATTGACTTGAAAAGCGTTATAAAAAATGCAGACCATTTACCATTTACCATTACTCTTTTACATTAATTACTTTACTGAAAGCAACTCCAGTACAACATAGACACACAGATCAGTGTGAATGGCCATGGTTTTCGAAAAGTATCCAAAGCGAAACAACAACCAAGAGAGTTGAGGTGAACATTACAATAAGTGTTTGTAAGTTGTGTGGGAAGGATGAGTAGTGTGTGTGTGTGAGTGTGAGTCAATATCAGGGGTCTCTAATGTGCCCCATAAGGACAGCTGTGGTGCCCGTGGACCTGTTACCTGAGCAGGATCATTGGGATTGTCTAGTAAAATTATTTTTTGGGTGACCCTACTTCCAGTAATTAACCTGGTAATAACATAGTAACAACGTAGTAATCACATGCCAATTTGTTATTTTAGAAATGGATATCAAACTGGGTGCCCTTGGCACAAATTAATAACAAAAAGCAGCCCTCAGCTTCAAAATGTTTGGAGACCCCTGGTCTATAGTAATGAGTTTATGAGCAAAGTAGTGTATGTGAGAGTCTATTTTAGTGTGCCTGTGAGAGGTAGTAGTATATGGGTGAGAGTATAGTAATCTGTGTGAGAGAGTATAGTAGTGTGTGCATGAGAGTTAGATAGTCATTGTGAGAGATTATTGTAATGTGTATGAGATAGTATACAGGTATAGTATAAGGTTGTTTAGATGGATATGGGTGTGTCTGTATGAGAGTATAATTGTTCATGTTTGATGTTATACGTGAAAGTAAGTTTGATATACTTCTCAAACAGATTCTCATACATTGTAACAGAATCACGTTTAAGATAAAAACAATTCTAACTACTCTAATCTTCTACTAAATACTCCCACATTGCAAGAATCACCACCCAACAGAACACGTTTTTATTACTAGATACTACAGCAAGTTTGTGGTTTAATTGGAGTGGCGAAATATCAATGGTTCGTATGGTGATGTGTTGATTACATGAACTTAGACCTGAACAGGAGGAGGACCCAGATGCGTAACGTTTACTCACAAGCTTACTGAGATAAAGAGGGAAACCAGCACCAGTAATCAAGGTGCTCGCTGGACGAGGGAAGCAAGCTGCTCACGAGATCGGAGCATGTTTGGAATGCGGAAGAGGATCTTCCGGAGCGTGATATCGTAGCGTGGTCAAACGGGAAAAACGGTTCGTTGGCTGGGACGGAAGATCAGAACATGGTTGGTGGTCAGAAACGGGTCGTTAGCCGTGACGGGAGATCAGAGCGTGGTCGGGGTTCTAAAAGGGGTCATAGCTGGAGACAAACGGGGAATCAGGAACAGACGAGTGGTACCAACGGGAGTCAGAGTCAAAATGCTTGCCTTGTGTAAACAGAGGTTCGCTGACGGACTGACAAAGGGCGAGTGGGAGCACTGAGCTTAAATAGGAGGGGGAACCAATTTAGGTAACCAGCAGCAAATGGCGCCAAACGAGCAGGCACATATGAGTGGAATGAGTAATCGTGACAAGACCAAAGAAAGCAGAAGTCAAGGGGAGACCTTTTTCATTTGAATGTTATTAAAAATATTTGATAAGCACAGTATGCCGCTTACACTGAACACATTTTCCTGTTTGAAGACGTTATTGGGTATTGCAGACCCTGAGAGTCACTAAAGTGGAGCATTCGCCTGCCAGGCCTGCCACCGCTCACTAAAATTGATCTATAATTTGTGACGAGTGTAATGCCATCTTCACTTTATGATGATACGATATTCTTCACCTTCGCTACGGCTCGAGAGGCCGAGAGCTGGCAGTCTTTTAATGAGGTGCTGTAAGTGTTCGGATTAGGGGAAGGCAAGGCTGATGATCGCCCTATTAACAGAAAGTGGATATAAAAAGTCTACACACTCTATTATGAATGCCGGGTTACTGTGTTTGGGAAGTAATGGTTAAACAGTAAACAAAAAGAAGCAGCCATGTATTACTGACTTTACACTCATAATGTTCTAGACACAGGCTGACACCTCAGAGGAAGTGGTGCGACGTATATGTTACCATTGTAAATGTAGGCAAATATCCATCCAAGAGACAAAGTGATGAAACATTTTTACTATTTCAAGCACGGTATACTCATATGCAGGGTTGGGTAGGGTTACTTTAACTGGATTACTTTCAAAGACTTTTGGATTACTCCAATATCAAATATGCTAATAAAAGACAAAATAAACTAAATATGAATGAAATGACTAAATTTTGTGCAGGCTTGGGGAGTAACGAAATACATGGAACGGCAAAAATTATGTTGGCAAGCTGTTTGGATTTATTTTCATTTTGTTTCTATCTCATTTTATGTTAGTTTTGCCGGAGATCAAAGAGATCAAAGCCAGGAGAGAAAGCTTACCACATGTTGTGAGTCATAATTGTATTCATATTTAGTTTCTTTTGACTTTTATTAGCATATTTGGTATTGGAGAAATCCAAAAGTAATTGAAAGTAATCCAGTTAAAGTAACCCTACCCAACCCTGCTCATATGTATGGAATAATGAAATTCGGAGTGTCAGGTTCCTGAACGGGTGAATACCATATTTTTTTCAGAGTCTATATTGTACTTCTATCATAGATTTACTGACGGTTTACTCTATTTGATACTAATTTTAAGGTGCATTTCGGATGAGTTGTGGCCCTTTACACATTTCAACGGCAGCTACAAGAGCTAGACATACATTTGGAGATGGGATGACTCAGACGCTACAATTGGGCCATGCATACCTGGAAGCCACTATCAGTTTCAGAAAGGACAAGAAAAAAGTAAAAAAAAGATGCATTATTTATAAATATTACTCGAACTCAGTGGCAGGCCGTGTATTTCACACCTAGGCCTTGAGTAGTGCTATGTCTAAATCAATCGAACCCTCACTTATCTTTTTAGCCATATAACTGTTACTACATCTACAGCTGCGACAGATATTAAAAAAAAAAGCTCAGAGAATTGAAATATTCAATACATGTCTTCACGTATATATTCATAAATGAGAAAAACATATTTTTCACCCAATTTGACCGGCAACTGGAAATAGTCGGCTACTTCTGGTTTACCAGTTGCTAGATGCATGGTCATAAAAAAACAAAAGGAAGACACTTGACATTAGAGAGACAGCATCCGGGTTTTGCTAAGGATTATGTCCACCAGGGAGTTCTTATAAGGAAAACTCATTTGCTTTACACATTGCTATGCGCCCATGTTGAATGTAATGAATACATAAATAACAACACTTTTCCAGACATTAAATCTCGGAAGTGCCACAATTAGCAATTATATCGTTTGTACGCTTTTTTTTCTTAATCCATGCTAATTATTGTTACTGAAATATCACACTCTTATTTAGCGCACGGATGAATAATATATAAATCATAGTAGTAATTTTCTAGTGAGCTGACGGTATGGCTGTGCCATTGGTGAGCTGAGAGAGCACCCCCAACCCCACTACCACCACCACGGTCCAATCTACCCCACTTGCACCCTCCTCAGCCTCCACCTCGCTCGCTTTCTTTAATTTGATCTTTGTAATTAGTTTTTCTGATAGATCTGGGAGGTCTGTGGATTCCTCAACCATGTTCATTAGTGTTTCCGTCTGAGGGTGCAATTAAAAAAAATACCACTCAGTCCCTCAGATGTCATAACATTACATATATATATATATATATATATATATATATATATATATATATATATATATATATATATATATATATATATATATATATATATATATATATATATATATATATATGATCGGTTCAAAAGCAAGAAAACCTCAAACAGCTCAATCATTTTTCCTCATTGAAATGAATTGAGATGGTAATAATCTGTTTAACCTCATACCCCCAAAAATAAACCAAAATGTGTAAATGTGCAAATGAGCACTCAGATTAACTTCATAAAACAGACGACACAGTCATAAGATTTTGTGCAACTCTATTAGTCATTTTCTGTGTGTAAAACTTTGCAACACAAGGGAAAACAAATATATGCACAACCACCACAATCTTTTGCTGTATAGAAGTTTACTTTTCATAGTTTAGATACTTTATGTATTTTGAATTGAATTGAACTGTCTTTATTGTCATTGATTTTAACACATTGTGCATTTTGTTCTGCAGCACACAGAACACAGCAAATGCTATCATGGGGGCAGGTTGAGGAGGGCTTTGTGTGTGTGAGTGTGTGTGTGTGTGTGTGTGTGTTTTGGGTGGGCATGACTGCGATATGCTGGTACAGTGGGACCTCGGTTACCGCGGTTAATGGGGACCAAAACCACCCGCGATAAGTGAAAATCCGCAAAGTAGCTGCGCACCTTAATTTTATTATTTTTTTATTTTTTTTGACTCGGTTAATGGGGACCAAAACCACCCGCGAAAAGTGAAAATCTGCGAAGTAGCGACGCCCCTTCAAAAATGCTTACTTTTTTTTTTTTTTCTTTTTTAATTATTTTGTTTTATTATTATTATTTTTTTATACCTGCGAAGCTCTGAACCCGCGAACATGGAAACCCAAAATAGCGGCGCCCCTTCAAAAATGCTTAAAAACAAAACAAAAAAAAAACATTAAATTATTTTATTTTATAATTATTATTTTTTAGGTCCACAAGGTTTTGAATCTGCGAACGTCGAAGCGCGAAATAGCGAGGTCCCACTGTATATGCTGTCAATCAAAGAGCAGGGCGGGCGCACAAATAAATGCGTCCACCAAAATCTACTGCGAAGCATGGCAACAGAGGCTTGTTACATTAAAAATAAATTTATCAGTTATTATAATTGAAGAAAATCAGAAGTGTGCAAAGAAATGCTGATTACTACCGGGTACTCTGTTTATTGTTATCAGGTCCAGTAAGAGACTAAGCAAGGCTGCAGGTCCAGCCTACTGCTCCGGCAATGCTACCTACCAACTCTCTTAAGCCACCCCTGCCGAACCTGTACATCACCAACGCCAGATCCATTACTTATGAAATGGATTACCCGGAGCTACAGCTTGTGGGAAACCGCAACATTCATGAACTCTGTATTTTAATCATTACAGAAACCTGTCTCACACCGAGGATCCCCGATGGTAGAGCGCAGCTAGCCAGCCGTTCTCTAAATAGTATTCTTACCCTGAAAGGAGAAGCAATTACATTTCATTGGACCCTTGTGTAATGACATTATAGGCCATTCATACAAGTGCAATTCTGTCTTATGTGTTTTTATTTGTAGCTCTATAGTTGTTATTTTACTACAGTCATTTATGTATGTTTTTGACATCTGATAGAAAAATAAATGTTTCTCCTTCGCGGGTTTTTACCATTATGGTAAATTTTTGGAACGCAAACCCAGAAAAAACAAGGGATTATTGTACTGTCAATTTCTTATTGTTAGATTGTCTCTCTACATGTGTTCTACTTCAAATATTCTCTATTATCTATCTATCTATTATTTTTAAGCGCTTTGCAATGTTTTAGCATTACGCCGGCATGAATCAAACATTTTGGGGTTGATTTGAACATACAAAATGCAATTTTCTATATTTCGAGGTGAGTTCGTCAGTCACCTGTGAATAATGCGGCGTATTTGAAAGCATTGTTTACTATTTCTTTCAGTAAAGTTAGTCAGAACTCAAATTACAAAAACACACTTTTTTTTGCAGTTCAGCTAAAATAGATGATGAAAACGTTATTTTAGGCACCTATGTAGACGCAAAGGTCCGGTAAGAAAAAACATGGCTACATTGAATAGAATGTGACCCTTTCTCATTTTTTTCCCTAGATACAATACAATACACACACAGACACCTCAGACAATATGCAGCTTTATAATATTCAATTCCCCTCCAGCACCCCAACACCAATCTTCCCCGGACCCCTACCTCCTTCTCCACTTCCCCCCTCCACTGGCCAGGCTGCACTAGACATCTCTCCCTAATCAGCAGCCTTGTCTCGCTCAGACCGGTTGCCATAGTAATACGCCTGCTGGTCGACATGGCAACCACTCCGAAGTCCACTATTAAATGAAAAAAAAAAAAAAATAAGAGGGAGGGGGAGAAAACCAAAGACAGCAGGGCCAGGAAGGGGTGGTCTAAGATGGGGGGAAGGGGATTGTATTGTTTTATATATATATATATATATATATATATATATATATATATATATATATATATAAAATATTTATAATTATTATTATTATTATTATTATTATTAGCATTTTTTGAAGCAAGATAATAATCAACAAAAGATCCTGCTAAAACGCCAAAGTACTTTATCATCATTTATACTTGACAAGTCAATATCCAGACTTTCACCTTATTGAGCAAAACATTTATCATGTCAGTTCATTCATCAGTTTGTATTTAGAAAAAAATGTTTTTATTTGTAGCATATGTGATGGAACACAGATTGAAAAAAATACAAATGGGCCTATGCAACAAAGTGTTTGGACCACATATGTGTGATTCGTCAAATACATGTTTTATTTTTAATCCTGAAACCAAAATTGAAAAAAACATACTTAAACAATGATTGATGACTCGGCCTTGGAATTAAACATCACATCTAATCTCTCTCTCTCTCTCTCTCTCTCTCTCTCTCTCTCTCTCTCTCTCTCTCTCCATATATATATATATATATATATATATATGGACCAAATCGCTACAAGTTTGCCGCCGGACCAAGTGTAAGTCGAATAACAAAATGTTCTTTTGATTCGCCCTCTGCTGGATCAAAGTGATACTACAAGCAAGTCCTTTCAACATAAAACCAAAACTCAATGCACTCTAATTTGCATACAAAAATATACTGAATATGTCGCACGACAGAACATATCGTTGAGGTGAGTTGTTACCAACACTTTTAATCATGAATTTTAATCAATCAATCGTTAATGCCGCCCTACATGGAACCAAATGAAAACCTGCTGGTGATATTTTTTTGACACTCGCAACTGGCGGCTTCCCAAACGTGTCCCACTTGATGTGTCACTTAAGGTGAAATATGTAAAATGGGCGCAATTCCCAGTTCCAGCCTGATGCAGGATCCTTCCCGAAGACGTATTGTCGTGGCGGCGGCACTCGTTCACAACTAAAGTGACATTTTGCCAGGGCTCGCGCATGCGTCTCCGCTATGATCTCCCTCAATCACTCTTAGCTGGCTGCCTCCATCTTCATTTCTTATTTGCGCCTCACCTCCATCTTGCAGCCACTGTGGCTCCTTTTTTCTTTTTCTTTTTTTCTTTTTATCACAGCCCCTTGGCTCCCTTTGACCACTTCTCTCTGTCTTTCCTCCCTCCAGTGTATGACTTTATAATGAATAAAATGTCAGTCCATCAAGATGGCAGTGCAAAAAATATATATTTGCTGCCTCTTGTGTTAAATTCCTCCAAGAATGGCATTTCAACAGCACCCCGACTCCAAAGCAGCTTAGGAAAGATAGCTAATTGCATGTCCGCGTTGTGCCTTCGGTCCCCGCTTCCCCAGTGCACCGTTCACAACCAATTAAAGTGAGCTTAAACAGAGTAAGAAAGTGCGTCATCCTCTTAATGCAATTAAGAACGCGCGAAAAGCCTCTGAAGCGCAAAGGCAGCATTGCACAGACGGAACGTGTGTAGGGGTGGCTTCATTTATCAACAAAGCAACACAAATATATCCAATGGGAAGGTCATTGCTGTTCTTTGGTATTTCTTTTTCCGAAGCTGTTTTTACTGCATACTTTTTTTCTTGCAAAATGGGGAGGGCCGTAATAAGCAAGCATCGACCAAGGACTGCACAGGTAACCCGTTCCAAAGAAGGATCACCATTGACAAAGCGTTTAGATTTCCTAGAACCGCTGTAACTCATGTAAACATGTAAACACAGATTTGAAGAAATGGCCTTCCAATACATTTCCATTAAATTTTACTATACATGAAATTGTAATCCACATAGTTCATCAAATTTATTGGTGGTTGGAGGTATCAGTGTAGATACCAGCCTTTTATAAGGTATCAGTTTTTGAAATGGTAGCCAATGACAGTAACCTTCAATTTAAGGCGGGGTGCATCGTTTGAGGTAACCATAAAACGTTGAAAGTACAATATTTTCTCTATCTAGAGCCTTTATACATTTTTTTCCCACCCTACCATCTTACTTTTAACAGAGCTCTTCGGACTCGCAACAAATTAGGAAGCAGGAAGGAAGCAGGTGGGTAGGAGGGGTGCAGAGTGATTGCCTGTTTGTACACGAGGTTAGTATAGCATGAAAATGGTGAAAGTAAGAAAATGACTGTTTCAAAGACAATCCAAACGCCAACCCAAACCCCTAAAAAGATGAAAAAAGATTAGTTTTTTGTGTAGCTAAGAAATGCATGTACTTGCACGCACCACACAAGCAGTTTGACGGAGGCTGCGATGATGACATGAGTCAGAAGATGGTGTCAGCGAGTAAAACATTACGGACGGCACTTTTGAAGGAAAGTTAGACTGAGGAAAAGGATAATGACGGGTTTTAAAAGCATATATATTTTTTAAATATCAGGCATTTTTTGCAAAGTGAAAGGATTTTTATCTAATAATGGTAGCAGAATGTTTTATAGGTGTAGTTGATGATCCAGTATTCGGGTATCTGTATTGGTTTGAAAAATGTGGGATTGCAAATACAAAAATAACAGAATCAATGTTGTGCCCAAGAGGACAGGTGCATTCTACTCGTAAACAGGCCACTAGGAAATGTGCATCAATGCAATGATTATCTATCAGTTATGGACATTTATTATGGATCATGCAATAAATTAATGTAGAGTTACCTATTGGTAAATTAGAATGGTAAGAACTTCCTGCAACTGAAAATATAAGGTACATGTTACTGTCATTTTTAACCAACACCTAAACGGGGAGAGATTTGTCTTTGAAACAAATATATTTGCGATTTACTCCAGATCTAAAACATATGTATAGTAGATGCACATGCAATATTAAAACTCCCATATGTAAATTGCAAAAATATTTGTGGCTCTGTGAAATACATGATGCACACCGTATTTTTTCTTTTAATGGTACTGGACTTGAAAAAATGGCTTTGAAAGTCCTTAAAAAGTGCTTGAAATTGGCCATAAATAGGATGTACAAGCTCTGTAAACAAAATTGATGATTATAAATATGGCATTTAAAGGTGCATTTCTTATCTTATTTCACAAGGAAACAAATGCACAAAAAGAAATACCCAAGACAATCCAACACAATGGGAAGAATTTCGAGGCAGGGTTTTCTTTGGCAGACCCCAAGGAGCAGCTGCTGACTGGATAGGCCCAATAGAGTTTTTTATTATTTTTTAATGAGTAAAGAACTCCACAAAACGCCATATTACATCCCTTGTCATTTCCAACGTTGCAAATGTACATCCCATCAGGGAGTCATTTGCAAATATTAAAGATAACAGCAGGGTTCAAATCTTGTCAGAAAATCAATTAGTACCACGTTTAACATGCAAAGCTAGACAAGCAGATAATGAGGCTCACTCTTTCAACATCAGGTACTGTATACCTGAATTCTGCAATGAAATACATCATTAGTTTTTGACTCTGCAAAGATAATAATGATCAATTTTAAATGACACCCTCAGAAATGTTTTAATTAATCTATCATTAGTGGGGTTGTATTTTATTTGTGGTGGTTCATTAGAAGTTGCTTTGACAGATTACTAAATAATGATGGACAAAGCTTTAAAACTAGGGCTGGGCGATACCGAGCATTGTGTTATCGATCCGATACAAGTGAAAACAGGGTAGTATTGCTCGATACTGATCCGATACCGATCCGTTACCAATCCGTTATTTTTTGCATGGAAACATCATGATCATTGAATAACAGATCCCTTCCTCTTTGAGTTAGTTTATAATCACAATTAACACACCACATAAATTCTAGGCATAAACTGACATTTTTAGAATAAATAATTGGAATGAAGAAATCAAAGTTCCACTACACCCGTTTCACTACAAAAGCCGAGATAGTCAAACCAAAAAAGCAGCACTGTAACGAAATTGCAAATACTGTACAACTATGTCAAAAAGACAACAAAAATGAGTTCCATTATGCAATATTTTGAAAATAGTCAGTAGGAAGAATTTTTGGTTATATTGCCATAGTGACAATGGATTTACAGATTTACAGTTTTGATTGCAGCTCGTTGCACTCTACAGAGTGAGCTGTTTTATGTGTCTATGTAAATCTGTGTTGTTGCCACAATATCTGATCACTTTACCACACAAATGACACCTGGCATTGTCATTTTCTGTAGTTGGAAAAAACCACCACACTTCCTATTGTTCTCTGACATTTTTAGCTTCTAATAGGGGTAGGCATAGATTTAGGGGCTGGGTGAGAGAGATAAAGGAGGAGGGTAGAGGGGGTCCGCAGTATCTACACAGAGAAATGGCACTTTGAAAAAAATGGTGCAAGAGAAAAGTATTGACCCTAGGACAATAGTATTGTTCCGATCCAAGTACTTACTAAGCATAGCACTAAGCAGCAATATTGTCAATATATGGATCGATCCGCCCACCCCATTGAAAACTTCAGATTATATTTAAAGCAGCCGGATGGCCTTGTAGTATAGTGTCTGCTAAAACTCTAGGAGGCTTTTTAATATCCATCTGAACTCAGTCTTACTCTCTGAGTTTTTCATTTTCATATACCGATAACCCTGCCAAAAAGGGAAATGCCACCCATAAATGGTTTCGTTTCTCAACACAGATGATGCTCTAATGGCGCACAGCCATTCTAGTTATTAAATACATTTTGTTTAGATTTTTTTAGGCACTAATTGATTCAAATTATATTTTACTAAATCAAGACTACCAAACAAACAAACCAAAAGATTATTTGAAGTTCAAGGTTTTTTTGTTTTATAAATCGACTCTCTGGATTTGTCGCAGATTTAAATTTAAAGTTTACTATGTCATAATTGGCCATTGTGGGAGACCACATAATGCAGCAAACAATATAATCGTCTTTGTTGCCATTGATAAGAATGTTGTGAACGTTGCAACGAGATTGTACATGACAATCCAGGGCAAAAAAGTTAAAAACATAATATATACTTAAATGAGAATAATGAGAAAAATAATGAAATAAGAATGTAAGTAATTAACAACTAAGTGATCAAAAAAGTGTTGAAACAATCCTTGAAATCGGACACCACAGGCAGCATTATATGACTCGTAAATGCCTCCATCCTCTTTTATGGTTCCTAAAATGGTCCTTTTTCTCCCAATAAGCAGACCATTCTTGTTGATTTTCATTGTTGCAAGAAATTAAACATGTTATGGTCACAGATGCATGACAACAGATGATTTAAAAAAAGGGTTTGGCCACCTCTCTCATTCCTGCCCCTTCTTCGACCCAAACACGGCCACCGCCGTTCCCGGGTCCGATTAAAAAGTCCGCCTGCCCTCCGAATACCTCCCAATTATAAAAGGTCCTTGAGTCGCTGTTTTGCCCCCTCTACAGCTCCTGTCTGATTACTGAGTGTGGGGCATGCACTGCAGGCAATCAGCCCCAAAGCACAAAGGACCAAAGGGAATGGAGGGATTCAAATCCAGAAACATTAGGCCAGGCAAGGATCGGGCAAACGAAACGGGGACTCATTGCCCGCAATTACAGCACATGGGAAAAGCCTTAGTACAAGTATTCAATAGCGCCTGTGAACAAGAAAGCTTATTTCTGTATTTAAGGCGCCAGAAATTTGAACATGCGCCTATAGTTCGGTGCACCTTGCATGCAGCAAAATATGAAATAATTTACCATCCATCCACACAGCCATCCATCCATCCATTGATCCAATTCCGCACCGGGGATTGGACTAGACAAAAATGATAAGAGCACTGAATCCTAACCACCAGAATACTAAGCATTTTGAGTGACAAATGTTTTAAATACGTGCGGTCTTGGGCCTGTTTATGTCTTTTAGGACAACCAAAGCAGCTCCCGTGTTATTTTCGATTGTTCTCAGTTATTTTCGATTGTTCTCAGCTTAGGGATGCTGCTGGAAAAGTGAATTTCCCTTCGGGGATGAATAAAGTATCTATCTATCTATCTATCTATCTAAATTACATCCCAGAATATTGTCCTCTTGATTCAGTTCATAATGTCTGAATAATTTCCCAGAATGCCTTTCACTTCATTCAGTTAAACCAGTTGTGCGCTTCAGAGACTTTGCAAGTCAGCTGAACCAAAAACCGGTTTAATGTCTAACAATATTTTTGTGGCTTGGTCTAATAATAACATAAACAATTTGGTCCCGTTACTAAATTTAATGTGATTGGTAGAGAGCAAATGTATTTTCATCTGTTGTTTGTATGACTTGTGGTAAACTGGATAGAAGACCCCACGCTGAGGTCTGGGTTTGATTCATGTTCCATACAATGTTATGCAACTATATGCAGATATGATCAGTGAAGTATTCCGGAATGATCAATACAGGCATTTTTTTTATCTTTTGTAAATATCTAGCTCTTACATTGTTTTGCATGCGTCTTATAGTCCGGTGTGTGTTATACATGTTAAAGAAATGACACAAAATACTATTTTTGGTGGGTGAAGCTTCTAATATACTACACACTAATTTCAAGACTGCCAGGAAAAAATGTCATTGCATACTTAATCACAATAAGGGAGAAAGAAAAGCAATTAGAGAGACCTCTCGCTACCTCACACTTTGGTTATCGCTGGTTCACTCCTTTGCAAGTTTAAATTTAATTGTTTTGATTTTTATTGATATCATTCTATCGTGCAATGTGTTCTGATAGACAGCTCACCGCAGGGACAAATTAGCTCTGAGCTGGGTGGGTGTGACTGCCTGTGTGTGTGACTGTGATAGGCTGGTGTATGCTGTAAGTGAAAAAGTGGGAGGGCGCTGCCTACCAAAACAAACTGAGAATCATAGTGACCGCTCGCTTTTTACATTGAAAATGAGTTAATCATTTTAATCAGACTCTGAGGAAAGTCAGAAGAGCACAAAGAAATGGATTATTATCGGGTTCGAGAAACCACTGAGGCGGCATCAGGATGAAGGCAACAGAGATGCCGCAGGTCCGGCCTACTGAGGCTAAGCTACATAGCAACCCTCACACGCTACCCCAGCGTAACCTGTATTTCAGCAACACCAGATCAATCTCCCAGGAAATGGACAGCTTGGAGCACCGACTCATGGTAAACATTCGGGATGATTTTATTTTAATCATTGCGGATATCTGGCTCAAATCAAGGACACTCGATGCTAGTGTGCAGCTAGCCAGCTGCTTTCTTAATTGCATACTTCCTCTGACAGGAAGTGCCCTCCATTTCTTTTTTATAATGACACTAAAACAATCAATTCTACTGCAGTTATGTGTTGTGTGTTATTATTTGTAGATCTATTGTAGTGATTTTATTTTGACAGTCATATACTCTCAGTCAGTAATGACTTCATCTTGGTGTAAATTTGCCCAATCGGGGATTTTATGAAGGTGTGACCCTACTTGACTGATTTTCACTTTTCGTGTTTGGTTCTGGTCCCCATTAACCTCAAAAACCAACGGACCTCTGTATATGATTTTCGAAATCCATTCTATCTCAGTAAACAGCCAGTGTTGTATTAAATGTACATTTTTATCCCCGCGTCCGAGCCCTTGTTGTCGCATGCTTGCATCAACACAAGAGCGCTAAAAGCACAGCGAGCCATCTTGTGTTTGCTCAACTGAATGGAATGACTGCCGCTAGATTTCCCGTCACGAGCGTTTGGAGAGGACGAGGCGAACAAGCGACCGTGTTTGCTTTTTGTGTGAGGCCGCTTGTGTGTGTTCTGGGCGGCGGCGACGTTATTTCAAAGCACAAAAACTATGATGTGCTGACAGATGAAGTACTCGCAAGCCAATGGCTTTTTTTCTTTCTTATATTTGAATCCATCTATCATTTTCTAGCTCTCATGCACCATTTCAATCACTTAGGTGTACACAACTCAATTAGATTTTTTAGGAGGGCCTAATAAATGAAGTCACCGCTCGTATATTAATTTTATCATTGTGAGTGTGTGTTTGTCTTCATCGTGTTTGTAGCTCCTATTTTGCCTTCCTAATCTGTATTCAGGGCAGGAGGACCCCAGCCTTGACTCGCAGCTCAGTAACTAATGGAGGAGCTTATGGGGCCTGTGATGACGACCACGGGGCCATTTATACGTACGTGCTTGCCCACACGCACACTGGACATTTACAATCCCACAAACATGATGCTCATTTCTAACCGCCCTCCTAACTATCGCCCAAGCAAGCCAGATAGGTTAATTACGTTGACCATTTAATTATCTGTGTGTTTGCGTGTTTGAAAGACATGAGTCGGATACAGCACTTTCATCATCTGGTCGCTGTTGTTTTTTGTGCCCTCACGACTCTAGTGGTAAAGGGTTCTGTGAACCATGAAGATCCATTCAGTTTCTGCAATTCATGAATGCTCAATTTAAGTTCTAGTGCCGTTTACAAACAGGAACGCAGTGTGTTAATTGGCCACTAGATGTCGCTGTGTTTTGAAGCTCAACCGAAAAGGAGTGCTGTAAAGCACAAGAAAGAATACTAACTCAAAGTGACCAATCAGCAGCATCTGTTTTATAATTATTTCTGCCCAGCCTTTGCAATGTTTTCTTGGCTCATTTTCATGGGCTGTAAATTGGGGCCAAGTTAACATTAAAAATGCTATCTTAATCTGTGTGTTTGTATTTGCAGTGGCTTGGAAAGATTATTTAAACTCAAAAAAGTAAATACATAATTCAATAAACATAGAGACATTCCAGTGTCAGTTCCCGGTGTTACCCAGTAGCAGTAACCTGTTTACGGCGATACCCGTTTGAGAACGCCCGATCTCGGGTAGCTTAGCAAATTCGGGCCTGGTTAGTACTCGAATGGGAGACCGCCTGGGATTACCAGGTGCTGGCGTACTCTGCTGCAGCCACTCTAAAAAAGGAGAACTTGGATGTGTTCCAATTAAATCAATACAGGATCGAGAAACACCTATGATTCTTCTTTAAACAAGGAATTTTATTATTATTATTATTACTATTATTATTGTGATGATCGTCTTAATGCACTTGTTTGGTATCTTTATGATGGACATTTGTCTATTAAAAATGTCAGTAAATAATTACTTTGCAGCCAGATATCTGCCTCTAAATCTAAAACCCTACCATTAACATGAGAATAATACACAAAAAGCACCAGGAAAATTGATACATAAATCAGCACGTACATAAACTGCAGTTTATGTTATCAAAATGTTCTTTTATTTTGGATATGAGTGCTTTTGATGTACCATGACACCATTTTTACTTTGTTATTGTTGAAGTTTCAAACGATTGTGCCGCTTTGATAAAACTGTGTGGTTGTGATCAGTGTTCCCTCTAAGCTGTGCGCGTGCGCAATTGCGCACTGCTCGCACATTCTCAGCGCACAAGAGAATCTAGCCAGCGCACAAAAATGAGGGCTCAAAATTACTAATTAAGAAGCGACTTAAGTCAAAGTTACAGTGCATGAAGGTAAAAATACACGGGTTCCCCCGACGTTGTGTCCTAAATGCGGTATTTTGAAGTCGAGTCGAAGTAGAACAATGGTGAGTAAAGTTAGTAGAAAACCAGCTTCTTCGGCTCGGCTCACTAAAAGGAACAGGCTCTTTCGGGTCCTAAACGGCTCTTCATGTTGTTTTTGCTTCTTTAATCCCAACATGACCAAATATTATGTAAAATTATGCAGACCATGACTTAAAGGAAGGGGGGAATAGAACAAAAAAGAAAAAAATACCAAAATGAAAAAGTAGTGAAAAGCTGAGAAGAAAAGAAACAAAAGGAATGATGTATTTCATTGCAGAATTCAGGTATACAGTACCTGTAATAAGAATAGGATAATATGCAAATGTGGAGGTGGGGTTTAATATGGGCTTTTACTCCCCCGGGTGGAGTTAAAGATAAAACGTTTGTATTGCATTCAAATAATTTCCAATTATATCAAGTGAATCTTGTTGTACTTCCACTAAAAAATGTGATTAAGTACAGTCCTGTATCTTGCAACCGACTAAATAAGCCCCCAAAAATGTTAATATTATGCGACAAAATATATCAGGAAATGAAAAGAAATGGATATCTTGTGAAAGAATTGTAAGAACAAACGACGTTTGTAGGCCGTACAACCTTTGCAATAGTACATGAGTCAATTCATTCAAAAGGGAAAAATAATTTTGCATTGCCGGAAAAAATCAAACTTGATGTCAAGTTTTGGACATGTTTGATAATTAATTATCTTGCCACACTTGGGATTATGGTTGCTCACTGTTGTTTCAAGCGTTGCTCAACGACTTTGTGTGAACGCTCAGACCCATGGAAAACTAGAGGGAACATTGGTTGTGATGTTTAATTCCAAGGCTGAGTCATCAATAATTGTTTAAGTATGCCTTTTTTATTTTGGTTTCAGGATAAAAAAAGTGGAAAGATTTGATGAATCACACATATGTGGTCTGTACACTCTGTTGCATAGGCCCATTCTGTTGTTTTCAATTTGTGTTCAATCTTATATCAGTGTCTTAAACTTATGAGAAAAAGTTACCGGACATTTTTCACAACTTGAAGCACAATAAGACGACTAATCACAAAAAAAAAAAAAACATCATTGCAAAGAATTAAGGATTGATAATCAGAATATATATAACAGAACAACACTTTAAATGGTAAATGGTAAATGGTCTGCATTTATATCGCGCTTTTCAAGTCAATGAAGACCTCCCAAAGCGCTTTACAATGTGCCTAACATTTACCCATTCACACACACACTCACACACCAATAGGGAGTCAGCCATACAAGGCGCCTTACCTGCTTATTGGAAGCAATTCAGTTTATCATAAATCTACTTATAACATTCATTGCATGTATATGACATCGCTGTTTTCCATCTGCCATCAGTATGTACCTGTATTTACTCATCTTAATTCATGCAATGTTTGTGTTGCATTGTCTGCTACAAGCCACATGTACTCCTCTTTCCATGATGCTTTTAATGCACGTTTATGTTTTGTAGCCGAGGTTTTGGCTTTATTCCTTACCACTTCTCCATTTTTTTGTGTTCTCTGTGCGTCTAGTTTGAAAGAAATGTCAAAGACCATATAACGCTCCAGAAAGTCTGGAAGCACGAAGTTATTCGATGCAGGCTTCTGATTGGCTGCCGAGTATGCAAATTGCCAAACGAACCGAAATTCGAAAATTTCAAAACCGAACGGAAATTTCAAAATCGGAAATAAGCAAACGTTTGATTTGAAAAAAAATCTTGGGCGGAGACATTTCGTAAGTTGTACGCCAGACGTAAAAGATGAACGCCTGGGCGTCCGGGCAGACGTTATGAAATGAAATGATCTGCATTTATATAGCGCTTTTCAAGTCAATGACCTCCCAAAGCGCTTTACATTGTGCTTCACATTTCCCAATAGCGGCCATGATCTGTGCAGCCATGTAAGGCTGCTAACCTGCTTCTTGGGGGTATTGGGGGTTCAGTGTCTTACCCAAGGACACTTCGGCATGTAACACGGACAAGCCGGGATTCGAACTGGGATCCCTTAATCCTAAAACGATCGCTCTACCTCCTGAGCTACTGCCGCCCCAATGTCCGACACTGCTTATATGCTACAGATAAAAACAATTTTTTTTGAAAATACAAACTGATGAATGAACTGACATGATAAATGTTTTGCTCAGTAAGGTTTAAGTCTGGATATTGACCTGTCAAGTATAAATGATGATAAATTACTTTTGATTGATATCTTGCTTCCAATATTAATAATGAAATACATATCACAGCCCCCTAAAATTCTGTCTTCCTATACAAAAGAGAGCTTTATTTTTCTATTAAACAAATATACATATATACATATATACATATATACATATATATATATATATATATATATATATATATATATATATATATATATATATATATATATATATATATATATATATATATATATATATATAAAGTGTGTGTGCAGCACAGTTCTGAGGTCATGGGTTCAAATCCAGCTACTAGCCTTTCTGTGTGGAGTTTGCATGTTCTCCCCATGCTTGCGTGGGTTTCCTCCAGGCACTGTGGTTTCCTCCTACATTCAGGTTAATTGGCCCTAGGTGTGAATGAGCGAGTAAATTGTCTGTCCCTGTTTGCCCTGCGACTGGCTGGCAACCAGTTCAGGGTGTCGCCTGCCTACTGCCCAAAGATAGCTGGGATGGGCTCCAGCACCCCCGCGACCCTACTGAGGATAAGCGGTGCAGATAATGGATGGATTTATATATATGTATATATTATTTATATTATATATATATATATATATATATATATATATATATATATATATATATATATATATATATATATATATATATATATATATATATATATATATATATATATATATATATATATATATATATAGGGCAGCACGGCGGCGCAGTGGTTAGCGCTTGTGCGGCACAGTTCATGTCATGGGAACCCGTCGTGGGTTCAAATCCAGCTCCAGACTTCCTGTGCGGAGTTTGTATGTTCTCCCCGTGCTTGCGTGGGTTTCCTCCGGGCACTCCGGTTTCCTCCCACGTTCCAAAAACATGCATTTCAGGTGAATTGGCCGGTCCAAATTGTCCCTAGGTGTGAATGAGCGAATGAGTTGTCTGTCCCTGTGTGCCCTGCGATTGGCTGGCAACCAGTTCAGGGTGTCCCCCGCCCACTGCCCGGAGATGGCTGGGATGGGCTCCAGCCCCCCCGCGACCCTAATGAGGATAAGCGGTACGGCTGATGAGATGAGATGAGATATATATATATATATATATATATATATATATATATATATATTATTAGGCAGTGAAGTTGCGTGCTAATGATGCTTTATGAAAAGAGGTAAGATCTTGGCACCGAGCCCAAGCCCAGCGCTAAATTCAGGTCAGGTCAGGCCAAAAATGTCAATTATTACGTTCGGACCGGGTTTCTTTCTTGCTATTACTTTAGTTATCCACGCCTTCCTGTTTGTTAACGATCTACACGATTAATTCTGTCCCTCTCTCGGCAGCGTAACCCGTGTCTGTGCACTCAGAGGTATCCTCCATGCCATAAACAACCCTCTTACTCCGAGGTCTTCATAAATAAAATCTAGAAATTCGGGTCTCTTTCCAGCTCGGTTCTTCAAATCAAGTGAATTGGCCGGGCATGGGCTTGTTCGGGCTTTAGTACCTGTGGCCCGGGTCAGGTCAAGCTCGATTTTTTTAGGCCCGATCTTAACTCCAGTTAAGAGACATTAAGTTCATTTGATCAATTGTCTTCTTTTTGGATTTTGTAGTTTATTGTTGTTTAAAATCAATTATGCAATCACTGTATGGTTATGTTGTGAGAATGTTTCTCTTAATGTTAATAATTGTTGTAACTATGCAGACCTGCATGACCACTTACTCCAAAGATGCGCATGCACTGCGACAAAACGTTGTCAGTGTAGTTGCTGCCATGGACTCAATGAAAATAATGCTTTTACTGGGTGGAAATGTTATCAATATTTTGTTCATCTAGCTGAAAAGGGAATCAAACGTGCTATGCTTTGTGGATTTGTCTTAAACAACATTTAGTAATTGTATTAGTATTTTGTTTATGGTACATTACTGCATAATTTCAGTATTCACATTATTTTACTGATTTATTTTTTAAAAGAGTAATTAGCAACTCTATCAGATTTCTTTTTTAAAACCAACTCTGGTTGTACAAAAAATGCTGTGTAATATAAAACGTCCCAAGATCCAGTACATTTTTTCCCTCAAGACTATTCACATTTTCCCTGTCTGCAGCTTTGCTTTCCCTTTCTTCCCCGTCCTCTGCTGATCTCAGACCTACGAGCTGATGCATGACCTGCTGGTCTCCGAGGCTCTTGGGGAAAAAGGTAATGGGCCCAACCCCGGAACACAATATCACTTTGGGTGTGACCTGGCGCTGCCGGCGGCTTTGATCCGGTAGCCCCGCTCGGGTCTCCTGACGCCTGCTGAGGAAATTCACAGGAACAACTGGAAGAGGCCTGTGTTTATTCAGCTCCTTTAATGAGCAGAGAGACGGATTATCAGGAGCTGCGATCTCCCCCCCCCAAAAAAACAACACAGCCAAGGAAAACTGCTGCTCCTTCCAGATGTTGATCTATCACCGGTCACTGCAAAAGAAGTCAAGCAAGAGCGAGAGAGAGCCAAGGGGAAGTTTCAGAGTGCAAGG
This sequence comes from Urocampus carinirostris, assembly GCF_059441175.1. Lineage (NCBI taxonomy): Eukaryota > Metazoa > Chordata > Actinopteri > Syngnathiformes > Syngnathidae > Urocampus > Urocampus carinirostris. The sequence continues at coordinate 38,546,055 of NC_142352.1, forward strand.
CGGGGAACTAGTGGTTGGAAAAAGGGATTACCCCTGCACTGTTTCTGCTTTTTCTGGCCACATATGAAAGCAATTTACCCTTAAAGTACTCTTCATATAAAATGATCCAAATCTATTTGGGAATGTGTTCGGATGTAGACAGCATGTCCCACTCTTGACCCTTTTGCCCGTAGCTCGACCTGATCAATACGCTGCTCTATTGTCAAGTCATTTAGAAAAGGGTCAGCCGCTGGTCATAAATCGACACGTGGCGACAGGTCAGTCTGGTTGTCCCGTTTACATCTCATTTACATGTCTTTTACATCAGATGAGATAAGCACGTGTGCTAACAGGTTGTCTTAGATGTGGAGCCAAGAGGAGAACAACGCTGATTAAGGAAGCTAACATGTCAATAGAGTCAATATTGTGGCTAAGTGGGACATTTGTCAGCTGTGTTTTGTAACATGTCCATAACAAAAAGAAAAAGCATATGTAGGAGACATTTGCTACTATGTTCTGATCTATCCCACTGAAAATGTAAATAAAACTTTCCATGGATCATATTACACAGGGATGAGAGAGTTAATGGTGAAAATAATTATAACTGTTGGAGTTGGCAGATCGATTCAAATATGGAAACTATCGATATTATTGATGCTAAACAAGTCCTTGGATCGGATCTACACTATTGTCCTCCACCAATTTCCTGAAAGGGACATTTCTATATGTAGTTAGCGCAGTCCTTCTCTCTCTCATCCAGCGCCCTTGGCCACACTCTAAGTTCATCTGGACTGCTGCATCCTGCTCCACGCAGAATAGAGGGTCACATCCACCCAAGCATCTCTTTTCAGAGCATAAATACAAGAGAGGAAAACAGGAAGGGCAGCATGGTGTGGGCTTATTTTGAACAACAAAAAATGACAATGCCAGGTGTCATTTGTGTGGTAAAGTCGTTTGCTATTGTGGCAAATTTACATAAACACATGGAATATGTTAACCTAACAGAGAGCAACGAGCTGCAACCAAAAATGTTACTGGTGGGAGGCTTAAATTGTTCAATGATCTTGACAATTCCAAGCTAAAGGTATCCGTGTGAGATCGGTATGGGTCAATGCTACCATGTATCTACTTGCATCGGATCGAAACTGAAATTGCCAGTAACTGCCCACTCCTACTTGGTAGATGCATAGATTTGATTGACAGTTGGTTAACTCATGGCTTCATATATAAGACAGATCTAAACATAAACTGCAAGCATTGGTGATGATTATGCAACACAGAGGTCAATAAAGTAGTAGTACTACTTTTAATGCATTACACTTAAAGCAACAATGTGTATTGTTTGAACCACAAAATGTCACTCTATCGTGTAGTGCAACCGAAAATGAGTTCTAAACAACAAGGAAAAATACCAACCTCGGAGACTTAGTCTCCTAAATACATTTTACAGCCCTATTTTTTCCCCAACCTTTTTTTTTTACCCGTAACAGCAAGAGGGCAGAAAATGATTTCAGCTTCTTTGTAGTGAGGTTCATGTTAATAAATGATAATTTTGCTAAGTAAAATAATCACTGGTTTCAGAACCTGCCCGTGTTTTTAAAGATGCACGTCTATTTGGTATTTCATGTATTTTTGCCTACTATTTAAGATAATATTTTTTAATTACTTTTTTAAGACGTGGAGGCACTTAAAAAGACACTTTTTAAGCTATTTTGCAGCTCTATTGAACTTGTTTGAGTAGTTTGAATGCATGATATTTGACCTTTTTACTTGTGCGTCTTGTGTGTATTTCTAAAAATGTTGACATTACAGGCTACAACAGACTCCACTTTGTATTTAGGAACATTGGAGGGAGTTTGCTATGTAATCTGCCTGCTGAGCCCATTAAACTTATTCAATATTGTTTTATTTAAATGTGACACACTGTTGAGCAATATGAAAAGATGAGCGTATCAATTTAATGTTTTTGTCTGTTTGCAGTTAAATGCCCATATTGAATATTGTCAATCAAAAATGTGTACTTTTTTTTCTTTTTTTTTTCATTTAATAGTACTGCTTGAGTTATAGTAGTCTAAATTAAAAGCATGTTTGAGTAAAATATTTGGATAATATCCACCTCTGGGATTATTTTTGCAATGAGTGATTGTGTACTCGAAACCCAAGAAGACTAAAATCCCATTTGAACAGGATTTCTCTGCAAAATAAATAATTCAGAATGGAGACTGGACTCACTCCAAAAAAGTTATGAAAATAATATCGCTATTGTAATTTCTGATTGCGAGGTAGAGAGGAGGCAAATTTAAAAGAAGGAATGAACTGTATCAATTACCTGAGGCTTCATTCGAAACAATATATTTATTCACATGTATCTCTGCCAAGTTTTTTTCCCAGACGAAATTAAACAATGTACAGTACAAACTTTACTTGGTCTCAGTGGAGAGAAACAAAGTTGGAAGGTAGCACTTACCAACTGTAAGGCAGAGGAGCGCTTCGCTCACAGTTCTTCGCCTGCAGAACATAAGAGAAATGCATCATCGTTGACATGCTGCCTTAAATCAAATATACTTGACTTTATGCAAATAAAAAACACGCTAATGCATAAAGAAATTTATAAAAAAAAGCAATGAACCAGAGGTCTTACTAGTTATTGCACTTTCTTCACATTACAATTCCCAAGCTCTAGCCAACATCTATTTCTCCAGCCAATAATGATTGCCTCAAAGCTGAACAACGTAGATAAGGATGAAAACAATTATTAAAAAAAATAAATAAATACAGCGACATTAATACATTTATATTTGTGTCTTCTAACTGTGATGCTGTTTGTCTTTTAAGTAAAGAGGCAATCTAATAGCAACATTTTGCTTAAAAAATAAAACATATTATATGAGAACTGCAATGATTTAGTTTCATGATAAAGATCATTCCCAAAACAGTGATTGGAAATAAATTCTAAGTTGTTGAAGCAAGAAACCACAGGAAAACACCAAATTTTGGTGCTAAAAAAGCCGATCAACATCCGAACTAACTGACCTTTATCCAATCATAAAGACCATAGCGTCTCATCTATCTATAGTTGTTGTACTTGCAGATTATTTTACTAATCTTAGGCATTACAATACTTAAGTTATGACATCGTAAACTTGATACGAAAATAACTTTTCAAACGAGCAAATGTATCTGACTTGCTTGATGACAGATAAGTTAGAATAATTTTATTGGTGTTTTTATTATTGCAAGATTCAATTGATATTTTTGTTGTTGTAAAATGACAAAGCCAATAAGATCTGCTTAGAAAAGCAGCACCCAACAAGTTATTAATCTTCATATTTTCATAACTCGACTAATTAAACTCGTCAAATTGTCCCTTGTAAATGCTTTTGGTTTTGATGTTTTTTTTAATTTCATATATTAATATTATATTTTATTTTATATTTGAGGTCAATGTAAGTTACAACACAAAACAGAATTTGTCACCTATTTCTCCTTCTCCAATTCCAGGGAAACAGGGAAGCCTATTTAAAGTTGCATGTGTAGTTGCAATGGACTTGCTGCAGAAAAACAGTTTTGTTTGAGACACAATTAAGTTTAAGGAGCATAGTAAATAAAAGACTCTCATGGCTGTGTTTTCACTCAGTGGTGCGATCTCAAAGTCAAGGATTTTTTTTCCTGACACTACCCTTAAGGAAACCAATCATTGACTTTACTGTTAATGTCAACAACATACATTTTCATGCTGGTAAAAAAACAGTAGCCGAAAAGTTTTCAGTTCCACATTGACACTACTAGCGTCACAGAAAACTCAAAATAATTGTAAAAACTCATGTATTCTTCCAGTCACATAGTATTTAAACGAACAATCTTTATTTAACGTGATAAAGGACATACAATTATGATATGATGGGAGTTTTCAACACGCCAATACAAAGACTACGGTCATTGCAGATACATTTGGTGTCTATATTAAAACGTAATCACCATTTTGGAGATGGAGATCCAAACCTTGGAAACATGACCTTGAAAATAATTTTCTTCCTTCTTTCATTTGTGAAGAAATAATTACAGACGACGTTCCAGACTCCCTCATTGAGCAATACATTATAGTTTAATTTTAGTGACTAATCTCCGGTTCAGAGAACTGCAAACCTTGCATTACACACTAGAGTATTGCATCTCAAAAAAACAAATTGTGAGTACCAGTGAGTCTGCCAAGGTCAGACCAGTACAAGCTGAGAGGTATGGCCTTAGTGTTTTAAGGGGATCCTTAAAAGACCTGAAAACTGCTCCATTGTGCCATGCCAACATTTAAAAAAATAGAAGGCTTTTTACTTAAAGTAACTTTTTCATTAAACATCCATTGAAATGCTATAAACGTTCAGAAACAGCAAAAAAAAAATACTCAACGTATGATTTGAGAGGTAGTTCTGCTCTTTCTGTGTGCCTGCCTGAACCACGTAGGGAAGTATAAAGTGTTTGTTTCAAATCCTCCAAGTCAAGTCAAGTCTCATCTATTTGTATAGCTCTTAATCATAGGATATGCCCAAACCACCAATACAACATCATCCTGTGACCTAAAACCTATTTGAGTGCAAGGGAAATCTAAAAAATACCTCAGCATGAGGAAAATTAACACAATTAAGAAACCTTGACAAGGGGTTCTACATGATGCAATGCCCTTCCAGGATGACCAGGCTGTAATAGATGTCACAAAGATGTCAACAGGTAATACTTAGTCAATATAAAACAATAATGAAAGACAGAGAAAAAGTAAAAATGGCATTCGCTATCCAAATGTATTTCTTCACATTCCATTTCAGATGATACAAGTCTAGATCCAATCACTAGATATTTGGATCTCCCCAAACAAAAACCTCACGACTCACCCAATAGTGCACTCTGAAAATGACATACACAAATCAGCTCATCAGTACTGCAGTAATTTGGTCCGCTGCGGCAGAAACATTTTTACATGATGTTCATCTTATTTGTATATACTGAAAAAAAAATGTGTATGAAAAAATGTTCCTTATTTAAAGTATTGATATTGTCATTTAATTGTATTTTCATATATTTCATTAAAAAGGAAAACATGTATGATTTTTTTGTTTGAAGAGAAGAGAAGAGAAGTGAAGAGAATTAATTCTCACTAAAACATTGCAAATGCACACGAAATAACAGCGTCCCTTAGTGCAAAAAATATACAATGAGCTAAATATTAATACATTTGTAAACAAGAAAATGTATGTTCCACATTGAGTAAAATGTGCATGATCATAGAAAACGATCATCAAAAAGATAAATATTATATTTTTTCCCCTCAATTTTCTATCTGGTCATTTGTCAGTACACACTCGAGTTGTGCTGAGTCTGTTGCTTGAATTGTGGAGTGCCTTAGCATCGATGCTGTTTAGCAATAAGCAAGGGGTGTCTAAAGCTAAGCTATGCTTGATTTAAATTAATGGCTTATACAACATAACTATCTTAGACATGAATCGCATTCCAGCGCATAACCAATTTGCAGAAACCTCACTGATACTAAACTTAAACAGATACTTTATCTCACTCTGCACAGTGCTGACCTGATGGCTAGCAAAGGGAATCCCACACCTCAATCAGTCTCTAACCCTCTGCCAAGAGACAAAATAAATCCATCCATTCCTTTGACTTTAGGTCAGCAGGTAAGCTTGTATTTTGGGACGGCTGATGCCGATTGCGTATGCACTTTAATAAGCAGGCTGCAGGTCCGGCAGATTTATTGGCCTAGTGGTATGATGGGGGGGCTTAGACTCCCTTGGTTTCTAGCTTCCCTTGGTGCCATTACGCCAGAGTGAGATATAGTGGGGTATTGATCCCAATGCCACTTCATTTCGCAATAACTATTACAAGATATTCTCCCGGGCTGCGCATGGGTGGCTGATTTATGCCGCCTTGCTATTTACATTAACAGTAAGTGTTTTTCTATGCCGGCTGGGGAGGATTTTCCGGGCATACGGGTGGACATGTGAACATTCGTATTCCATCCCATACCTGTGTGCCTTTTTGTACCTTTGGATGCCTTTATGCACAGGCAGAGGTGCTGAGCACTTTGCAATCCTCGGCGTGGGTAATGAAAGGCACAGACGTAAACATATTGCCGAGTACATCCCAGCCTTCATTACAGATGCACAGTTGTCCTTGAGGCAAAGTTACTCGGCGCTATTAAATTGCATTTAGAAGATATACGCTTTAAAATATGTGAAACGTTATTCCCTTCGCATTGGAGTGCATCTATAAACAGTGTACATACCCCTGAAAATTATTTATTTAAGATGTAAAAAATATATGTTATCAGCACTATTGTGGTCCATCATTATAGCAATGTCATTGCAATGTAAAATAAAAATGGAATTCTTAAATTAATTCAGATGTTGATTGCAATGGCTTGGTTTCCCTTCCAAAAAACACAAGGCATCTAAGTTTTTTGGTACCACTACCACTCTTCCATGCATTTAGGGTTTGTGCATTACTTGTCATGCAGCAAATATTCCATTCTGAATTATGGCTAGAACGTTTTCTTTCTCCATACTGTAATCAATTTACAAAAAAATGCTAATACTACTAATTGTAACTATGTATAAATAAAATTAAAAAAGAGGAAAAAAATGATGAAGCCAAGCCTGTGAAATGTCAAAATGGTTAGTTGTTCACAACAATGCCCATTCCCAAAATATCACCGAAGCTTTAATAAAGACCAGAGAGATGGTGGTGGACTTCAGGAGAACCAGAACTCACCCGGTTCCTGTAACCATCAAGGGAGAATGTGTAGAATTTGTCCAGACCTACAAATACCTGGGTGTGCAGCTGGACAACAAACTGGACTGGACTGCCAACACAGAAGCTCTATGTAGGAAAGGGCAAAGCCGACTTTACTTCCTCAGAAGGCTGGCCTCCTTCAACATCTGCAAAAAGCTCCTGAAAATATTCTATGAGACAGTAGTGGCAAGCGCCCTCTTCTATGCGGCAGCGTGTTGGGGAGGCAGCGTCAAGAAGAAGGATGCCTCTCGTCTCAATAAACTGGCTAGGAAAGCGAGCTCTGTTGTGGGCAAAGAGCTGGACAGCCTAACAACAGTAGCTGAGAGACGAGCACTGAAAAAGCTGAGGTCAATCATGGACAATCCATCGCATCCACTACACAGCATTATCTCCAGACAGAAGAGCAGTTTCAGCGACAGACTGCTGTCACTGTCTTGTACTACGGACAGACTGAAGAGATCTTTTCTTCCTCATGCCATGAGGCTCTTTAACTCCACCCGGCAGAGTAAAGGCTTGCCGATTGGCTTTATTATTGTACTGTTCTCAGCTCAGGGATGCTGCTGGAAATGTGAATTTCCCTTAGGGGATGAATAAAGTATCTATCTATCTATCTATCTATCTATCTATCTATGAAGCTTGGTAAGGATCAAATCACAGTACTGGGCTTTTTCGTCTTTTTCTTAGTCCAGTGGAAAGTGCCCGTTTAGAATTGTGAAAACAGTATAAACAGGATTAAGTCGAATAGCAAGCACAAGACCCAGACAAACAGAAAGGAGGCATTTTTTTTTTTAAATAAAAATTCTTATTATAATGCCATTGGAATATTTTATTACTATTACTATTTTCATACTTTCTGCACATCCTAAAAAGGATTGTGGTTTATTGTTCATAAATTAGGCACACTGGCACATGGCATTAAAACTACAATAAGTGCTAGGGTTGCATACAAACTCAATAATTTATGTCATGGAACATGAATTAGCATTATGACGTGGTTTAAAATGAATGTAATCAACAATTAATATGTTGACCAAATTAGGGCACTCTCAGCGCACTCTGTTTTTCAGAGGCAGAGCAGTTACTGTATGCAAAATCATTTAACAACCATTCAAACAAGAGTACGTAATTTTGCACAAACATTGCCTTCAACAAAAACCTCCATTCAAGTAATCACATTACATTTCCTACTTATGGATAATGATTGTCCAAAGCAAGAACAAAAGAGGATTTGCAATGAGCGTTCGAAAGTTGGCGTCTGACTTGCCATCGAAATTCAGCACTTAGTTTCCTTTTAGCAACAATTAACATGTTAAACAGAAAAGGGCACTGGAAGACGATTGTATATGTTTCTTATATGCAGAACACTTAATATATGCAGTATCATTTAATTTGAAAAATGTATTTCCAATTTTATACATCGCATTTTCTGTTATTTTAAGGCAAACAGGATTATAAGGCGCACATTAAAATTTCTGACCAATTTGGGGGTTTTTAGGTGCAGTTTATAGTCTGTAGAATAGAGTTCATGTAAAACCTCAAACGACTTATTAGGAAAAGACTTGTTTGTAAAAAAAACAGGTTTATTTTAAAGAAAACCCTGAGTTTTGGGCCCAAACTACTTCAGTCACCTAGTTATATTTTTTCTCTGTAGATTAGCTTTTTTCTATTGGATGTTACATGATAATTTTCTTTGCGAGTGCATGTTGTAAAACATGCACATATCCTTAGTCGAATTAATTGCCATGTCACCATTAGAAAACATCCTTGACCTTTCTCAACAAGTAATACATTCAAGTACTTCTTTTGCAAACTCGGACTTAAGTATATGTAAAGCAGATGCAAATAAGCCCTCATAGATACACAAACATGCCCGCACGCGCACTAATTTCAATTCACTGGCATTCTCGTTTTCCCAAGTGGGGCATTTGTCTACAATCAAAGTAAGTGTTGCATATGAATAGCCCTATTAATGACTGGGGCATGCACACACGGCGCAGCGCGGGGCACACATCCTTTCTTGGGCAACGAGCTGAGGCTTTGGGATGCCCATCTGCTCCACGCTCACGTCCGCCCATCACCAGGACGGTGTAACAGGCGGGCGTTGTAGCAACAAGTGCATTACCACGCTTGCCAGTTTACGGCACTTGGCAGTGTGCCTGCTAAGCTGCCCGCCCCCTTATCAGAGAAAGACTGGATTGTGCCAGGGGGGCGCGCTTAGGGAGTACAAGAGGAGGGGGATTTCATTTACATATTGCCGCTTAGGCAACACTTAACTCATTCAAAACAGTGCCAAGGAAATTAAGGGTCATTAGTCCTTTTGTTTTGTCTCATGGCACTTTGTAACAGCGACAGCATCTGAGGCCCTGGGACCCCCACGGGGCTTGGCTGTGGGAATGTCGACACCATATGAGGCGGCGCTCACTCCCGCCCCCGCCTTTGTCTTTACAGCCACCACTGACACACCGTGTGCCTGCGCGTAAACAAACACTCGGCACCAGGCTGGCAACGCATGGAAAAGCTCTTTGGCAAGGGCCCTGGAGTGTGTAGCTGGTTGCGGCACACGCCGGGTCACTGAGCCTCAGTCTGTATAGCCTAAATAACCTCATCAAGTTATTTTAAATGGCAGGCGCCACCAACATACATGCTGCATCCAATTGAACACAAGTCAATACACATTAAGTACAAACACAGTTTTATATATTAGATATCAGCAGAGGCAGGCATTTTCTCCGTTACTTGTACCTGAGAAAGTTTGGGGACATTTTCTACTTCTAGGAGGGTTTTTTAAATCACTATACTTTTTACTTATACTTGAATAGATTTGTAAAGAACAAACTGTCCCTTGACTCCGCTACATTAGGCTACATTGAACCCATTACTTAAATCCCCTCCACGCAAGTAAACAAGTAAACATCTGTTTGTCTCAGTGGCGAACCGTGCAGACTTTAAATTTGTTGAATACAAAAAAGGTTGACATTGTTTTGTATTTATTTATTTTGTGTACATCTGTAAATGTTTCAATTCATGTTTTATTTTCATCTTTTATTTAATGTATTTTACATAACAAATGTAAAATGTACTCACGTATTACATAGTTTATTTTTTGTTGAGATGAATAGTGATCATTTTTAAATCAAAATTGTTTTGTGTGTTATTGTAGTTTTTTTTTTTTTTACAGTATTCTTGTAGTATTTTGATCGGAGTACTTTTTTGTATATCTTTTGTAAGTCTGTAGTATTTTGATTTTTTGATTTTTGTTGTTGTATTTCTTTAGTATTTTTGTAATGTTACTTTTATTGTATTTCACAATATTTGTGTTAAAATATCTGTTATAACATTTCTGCCGTAGTAATGTTGTATGATATTATTACTGTAGTATAACATTTGTAGTGTTTCAATAGTATTTCTTTCAAGAATGAAGGCAAATAAATATATTAAGTCTCCGTTGTAGGGGCTAGCTTTTATATCTAGTTCTGTAACATTTTCGTAGTAGACATACAAAGGAACAATTGGGGAAAAGTTTTAATCATACACACATATATATATATATATATATATATATATATATATATATATATATATATTAGTAATATTGTATCTACTATTATGGATATTATCATTATATTTTGACCATTTTCGTATAGCAGGCTGGGTCCCATGGGCCGTAGTTTTCCCACTTCTTATTCATACTATCAAAAGTGAGCACAATTAGCTCTTAGTTATATTGAGTTTGTGGCTTTCACGCTAAACTGGAAATTTTGCGAGTATAGGCTGTAAGAAGCCGCTGGCCCAGTGAGAGGTGAGCGATGTGCCCCTGTGTGTCTTCCAGTTCTCGCCACACCCATTAACATCAAGCCTTAATGCATTTCCTATACCTGCATGCTTTTCACGATATGGACCTCGCTGATGATTTAAAGACACCAACAAACCTGTCCCATTTTCAGCGTGATATTATTGATGGACTGTCACTTCAAATTGCAGCTAACTGCTAATGGTTATTTTATGGCGGCCATGTCAGAACTGATGTATACATGTTTTTTGCCCTCCGCCTCCTTCCGCATATGACTGTTTTATTTGAGTGCAATGATTGCCTTGAGATCACTGTCCCACTTTTATTACAGCAAACATGACTCCCCATACTATGGACCAACATTAACAAATGTAACCTCTCACAGAAAATGACATAGCATACGCCAAATGGACTATTTATTTGAATTATTTAGTCATTCGGTGCAGCAAATGTGGACAAAAAAGAAAAATGAGAAAACATAGCAGATATACTTCATTAAAGGAGTCGTTAACTCTCTCTCAGTTTGACTCCAGGGCTTGTCCTGGTACAGACTTGAGCTAACATTATTGCTTGTATCTCAATTATTAAATTATTTACCCGAAAGCCATTTTCTATGAATGTCCACGAACTTACTGTCTTAATCTTTGCATCTTTGCAGAAACAGTAGTAACATCATTGTTGTAGGCTTTATTCGAAATGAAAACTTCAATATATTCTAAATTATCCTGAGTGATATTGTATATACAGTACCTTTTCAAGGAAAAAAAAATAGGTGAAAAATGGACTCTATGTTTTAATGTTATGTGGTACAGATTGCATTGTTTTAGGGTATGACCTTTCATTCTCCGCATGTTCGTTTACCGTCCGTGTCTTCTATCTATCTATCAACCCTGGTCATATCCCTCGAGAGGGGTGACCGACAGCAAGACAAACACGTACATAAAATAAGAAAAAGGAAAAAAGTAGCAAAAAACACAAAAAATTGACCATGGCCAACCGAAATGCCCAAACACTTAAACAAGTTAGGCACCTCGGCACCCAAGTTGGTCATGCTTTTGTCCCTCCAGATGAAACAGGACACAAGGAAGCTGCCATGTCACTCGGATCAGGGTGACACAACACACGCTTCTGTTCAACAGCAGGGCCCGACATCTTTCACTGGTTTACCCCTGCCGTATCATACAGGTGCCCTGCCCATCCCTTAGAACACGTCTAAACATCTTCACACTAAACTACTGTTTTTTCATAGTTTTCCAACCACTTATCTTCACAAGGGTCATTGGTTTATATTCATTGCCAAATATAATTTAAACTTCTGGCAACAAAAGTGGTCATGCTTCACAGTTTTCAAGTTTACATCATTATTAATCTCTGGTAATGGGACTTGTTATTTACAAGTTCCACCATGCAAAATGTGAAAGTTGGTGTCATTTATTTATTTTGGTGAGTAGATATTATACAAGATTTATTTTGGAACAACATTACTTATAAACACACAACATGTATGAATCAAAGAGTTCTGAATGTCCTCCCTGAGACCTCTTTTTCTTTTTAATGTCATAGGTTGCAAGAAGTACATCCGTACCCAAAGTAAAATGAATGCTGTTCTTGAACCTTTTGGAGAATATGGACAGTTTTGTTCTCTCTTTCCAAAAGTGGCCATCTGAAGACAAGTAGTTTAAAACACTCAAGCCTTTGCAAATATGTTTTTTTATTCTGGCCAATTTTTTGTGAAAGCATTTTAAAATGTTGAATTATCTTTCCAGGTGTCAAATCAATCATTGTGCACACTTGCACGCAATAATGTTGCATAGAACTAAATCACAAAATGCTTTGCGCATGTTTGTTTCTGGCTCTAGTTTGAATATATCCCCAGATAATGGCATAAAATTAGGTTTGGAATTGAATTGGCTATCCAATGTGTATAGTTCGATACGAAATATATAGGACAACATTTCAACGGTTTACACTCAGAGTGTTAAACCAACACACTCCTAAACAGCCCCTTTTTTGGTTGTACGTATCAAAGAAACCCTTTGTATGGAAGCTCGATAAACAATCTATGTTCGCTGTTGAGACACTTCATAATGAAAACCTACAGAACAAACTGAAAACACCCAAAACAGCAGGCAAGCACCTAGAGCAACTAGATTGGGTGGGCGGTAGGGGTGGTTAGTTACCTGCACACATAGCGCTTCCCCTTAAATACAGCCGTATAATTTTCATTTGCAGTATTTAGTGACATGATTACACCGCCTTTTGAAACCATGTTTTAAAAACAAAAATGACTGTCAAAATGAGCCTTAACAATCTTAAGAAACTGCAGGAGACATAGGACACAGGCTCTGTCATTATTCTAATTTAATAGATTTGATCAAATCATCAGACGTCACACAGAGAAATAAAATGCGCTGAATAATAAGCATTTGTCTGGAGAGAGGGTTTGGTAGTTTGTTGAATTTCTTGAAATAAATGGTGTGGCGCTCCCAAAAAAATTAAAATATATTGCGCATTAAGACAAAAAGGTTCTTAAACTCCGGAATATAACATAATGACATGATAATAACATTTTTTGCAAGGGTTTGGAGAACATATACAACTAAAAAAAGAATTGACATGATATTGTCTGATCTATGTTTGGAGTAATTGGCCAATAGTAATGATATGTTAGGTACGAACAAAATTCGAGCGTATTCGCAACATCATCAACAGCAAAAAGGAGTGATTTGATGGATTATTCCAAGGCAATCAAACACGAGTCTTGCGTTTTATGGTGGTCATGTTGCTCTTTATCCACTCCACTGTTTCCTCCCAGCGAACGTCAACCCCCTCTTGTCACGGATTAGCTTCTCTACTTGCCTGAACAAAGAGGCGTGCACTTGTGTTTACGTTCTGCTCCACGCGTCCAGTGAAGAGGACACGCGTCCCCCACTTAAGTCTACGTCTTAGAGGACCCCAATTTGCTAGTCATTAATCAGGACACCTGCTCTGAGAGCACCCAATGCTTCTCCCACAGACTTCCTGCTCCACTACTTGAGTCATCAGTGTGCTCTGAATTACATGCGATGATTGCGCCCAGACTCATTTGAGTATGCAAATACTCGGCGAGCAAGAGGGCGCTATGCATTACGTGGAGATTAAACAGCAATATATGATTCCAGAGTTGGTCCAGCAAACACGTATAAACACCGGCCGCATTTGAATAAGTTTAAATTCGGCTTACAGCATTGACATGCTTTGTGGGGACAAAGCATGTGAGAGAACAATGGTGGTGTGTGAGGAGGGAACAGGAGTAAAATACTCTGACAGGACAAGGAAGGCTGGGCCTGGGTAAGAAAGGCTGTCTAAGAAAAGAGGAAACAAATGAATAAATTCATGGGGCACAAAATGAAAGTGGGGACGGAGGGGAGTGGAATGGAGAACAGGGGTCGGAGTCATCAGTGGAAGATTTTTTATTTTTATTGTACGGACACAGGAGATGCACGCAAAAGCACAGGGAAGATTCAATTAAGTATCATAAGCAGTGACCTTATTTCCATGGTTACGGAACAGTGGAAAATATTAATCAAGAATGCACTCTCAACAGGGAAATCTGGTGGAAGGGAAAAAGAAGGGGGGAAAAGGCAACAAAAGTTAAATAGTGCAATTAGCGTCCAGTGAAAACCTTGATTGTGATGATGGTAGAGGTAAGGTAAGCCTGAGCCAAAACCTGACTTGATTGCGAACGGAAATTCAGGTCGGGTCGAGTCTGAAATGTTATCTATTACATTCACGTTCAGGCCTGGCTTCTCTCTCGCTGCTTTTTGTTTTTTAAATCATGCACCTGTCATTGTTCTTTGTTTCTTTTTCTCTTATGTTGCGTGGTGGAGGATCCACATGAAAAAATCCATCCCACTCTCACGCAGCCCACGCAAGCACGGGGTGAACCTGCAAACTCCGCACAGGAACGTTGGTAGCTGGATAGGAACCCATGACCTCAGAACTGTGCCGGACACGCGCTAACCACTGCACCGCCGTGCTGCCCTATATATATTATTGTATATGTTTAAGATAAAAAAATCAGGCTCTCTCTGTTTTAAATAATTTTTGGGGAAAAAAAGCAGCTTTAGGTTCCAATAAACAAACGCATTCTGGCACTGCATTTTATGAGGTTATCGTTTTAGAGTTCATATTTGAATATGTTGTCGTACTTTTTAATACATCGGCATGGTCAAACGTAAAACTGAGTGGGCTTGGACAAAATTGTTTTCGAAATGATCAAATCAATACTCTTCCAAATAAACACCTGTGTTATTAAATATATCTTTTTGATGCACAAGCTGAATGTGTGCTGCACCAGAGATGATTGGAGAGGGACTCAGTACTTATACCTCGTACGAAAATCAGTGCTGCTAAGACAGCTGTTAAAAATATATGCTTAGCACTAACTTTGCTATTGTTATTAAGGTCATTATCTTGACTCTACACTTAGTAGAAGATAACCTTTTTTTCTGTAGGTTGAGGCACTCTCCTGGGCACACCCCCTTGGGTTTGGAGGGCAGATACTCCAATGGAAATCAACGTTTGCCCCGTGAAATGCATGTACCGGACCATGACGCTTGAACCGGAAGTTTTCCGTGTGGATAAGAAAACTGTTACATCCACAGCTTCAACTTGAAGTTTTTTTTGCAATATGTGTTATTTGATTGTGTTCGCTTGTAAAAAATAGCCTTTCAAGAGACACGGCTACATGTCACCTTATGGTGTAGTGAATCGAAAAACGAGCACAAGGAAGAATACAAACTATTGAGACTAAAAGTGACCAAAGCGAACCATTTAATCTGTTTTCTTTTTTTTTGCCCAGGATTGCACAGGGTCTGTGTTTTTTGGAGGTAACACTTTGCAGCAAAACAATGGTAAATCTCTATGTGCCTCGCGTTATTTCAATTAAATTGTAATTTCTCAACGTTTGAGTATTTTCAAAAATGCATGTTTGTATGATACTTCATGTATCTTTTGCCAATTATTCAAAATGATATTGTTTTTATTTTAATTATAGGTGCTACATAATACAGAATATCATTTTAACAAAAGGGGGTTTCTTGTTTAACCCCTTAACGTTCCTGCTGGCTGACCGTCAAACTGTTTATTCAACAGAGTTGCCTCTTCATGATGTCACCAGTCACTGACATACATCATGCCACATATTGGAAAGCTTAAACTCTTGGAATTCATAATAACAACCATTTCAAATTGGATTCATTACAGAAACATCACGATCAGTCTGAAACAGGATACCCAAAAACTCTAAAGCCGGTTCATCTCACCCAAAAAGTCCTCTAATATTCCAAATAAATGTGAGTAAATGCAACCCGGGATCCATTTTCCGCGCTATCATCAGGTGCAAGAGTTCAAAATCCTGGATTAAATTTTGGAAAGAAAGATCAAACATTTACAACTCTTTCACAATGTCTCAAAATTGACCAAAGTAAAATACACAGTTGCAAAGCTTTCAGGGGCTGTAAGAGGGTTGTTTTCCAAATGGCACTTTGTGAAACACTTTGACATACTTTTAGAAAAAAATTGTAAAACACAATGTTTAATTTTTCATACTGTGATCAAATAAGAACTGGAATGAGGTAACCCTATATGCTGTTTGTCCCAGATCTTTTCTAGCTGGTAAGTGTGAAGCACATTGAAAAGCGCTTTGGGAGGTCTTCATTGACTTGAAAAGCGCTATATGAATGCAGAACATTTACCATTTAAGATGCTCATCCTACACTCAACATTAGTAGCACTTGCAGTTATTATTTCAATTATGAACAAAACTTCAGAGTCTTACCTTTCAAAATAGAACAAAACCGTCCATATTCTCCAAACGGTTCAAGAAGAGCATTCAAATTACTTTGGGTAAGTCTTGGATTGGGATTTCAGGTGGATTTTAAAGAGACGTTAAGGGGTTAAGTTTATATTGCAGTTAATTTTTTAGCAGTCGGCCTGATAAAAAATTCAATTCTTTTTATTGTTGTTCACAGATATATTTGTATTTGACAATTATGATTGAAATCATTTGGTGTGCGTGCTTCAGAGTTCCAACGAGTTCAAAGTGTTGCAAGGCATCAACTTTTACGTTTATGATGTTCATTGCACTGTTTGAGAGAAACCCTTTTTCAGTACTACCATTTTCCAGAACATATTCTACAATAAAGCAGATCTATATTTCTATATTCTTTGAAAAGGTCGTTCTGGGTTATATTGGAAATTATTGGAGCGATCCTGAGCACAGCAAAGGTTTTTTGTCTTATTCATTGAAATTACTTTTACTTACAATTAAAACAATGGTGGACCTAACCCCATTGTCCAAACCATTGTGCAAGTAGGGAATTTTCTCTCCCCGATTTTCGAGCAGCAAGCCTCATGTCACAAGTAGTTAAATGATGCCTCTGACGTGGTGGAAAGAAGTTGAAGAGTTGAATAGAAATTTGCAGCACGAGTGCAACTGACTCCTTCTGAACTGTTTTTGAGCAGACTGTTGTCAGTACTGCCCCCTGCCTTGGAGGACAGAATATGTACTGTGCATGCGCAACATACGTTTCAATGAATACACATTTAATTGGGTCAATTTATTTGTTATGAATAACATTTTTTGGGAAATTTACAATTACATGGACCTAAGAAAGTGAATCCAATTCAAAAAATAAATTCACAATATTTACAATGAAAAGGCCAGTTTAATTATTTTTACTCAAGACAATGGCAAAAAACATATTGAATGAGCAACGGCAATATGTCTCTTGTTTCAGTGTAGGTACACAATAATTTAATATTTCAGGTATGAACTTATTTTAGTACGTGGCTATTTTGAAGCAATTATAGAGAGTCACTTATATGTGATGTAGGCTTATATGCGAGTACATATGGTACTTAAAGTCGTTTTGTTTTTGCTGGTCATTTTGTTTAATGAAAAAAGTACATTCATTGTATCACACTGTTTGTGTTTTAAATTGTACAATCCTTTCGTCTGATGCATTTGAGGAGTGGAACATTTTTTTTTATTTTGGTGTCGCAGCTTGACATTAGGTGGAATGTATGTCCTCAAGTCGGACCAGTTGAAAACCACTGCTTTAAATGTGTAATTTGTGCAAATTGGTCTACATTTTGTAGAATAATGCTAAAGCACCATTTGTTTACAAAGTAAACCCCCCCATATTATCCACTCCTACAGTGGACAATTAACAAAAGCCTAATTCTGGGATTGAATTTTCTTCTCTTAGCACACTAAATCCCCAACCTATTTTGTGCATTGCTGAGCTTCATGACTCACAAAGGAATTGTTTAGACTTCAGGTTGGATTTCATATTGTGATGCCTTTGAGGAGACGGGGAAAAAATAAGGGAGTATCAGCCTCACAAATGTTTGCCACACGACAATGTTTTTATCCATCAATGAGTTTCCTTCCTATTTAGGGTGCACTTACTCTGAGCTAGGTAGGGGAAAAGAAGCCTTTAAAAAAAGCGGCTGCTTGCATATCGTTAGAGACAAAGACAGTAAAAAATTATGACAACGCTTTACAATCATATTCCATTACAATGCGGCGCTCAGTCACATTTCCCTTCACGCGGCAAAGGGGGAAAGTTGAAGATAGTCGTGTTTGATGAAGCTGTAGAGTGTTTGCTCGCTGTCTGCAGGGACCGTCTTGAAAACAATCTATCTGAAACTCCCCCGCTGTGCAAAATGTTAAATAAACAAAAGGCGAGGATAAACAAAATCACTCCATTTCAATGTCACCAAGAAGAAAGTCGACATTTCAGTGTTGCCGTAGTGAAAACAAGGTGGCAGCCCAGACGTTTAAACTTTGGACACATGCTGAAATGTTTTTCTTTCTTGTTTTATTTATTTTTTCTCCCCCGAAGTATATTTATTTATAAATATATTGACAAACGCAAATGTGCCTTTTCATAAAAAAACAAAAAAAAACAAAAACAAAAAAAAAAAACTTTGTGGCGCTTAAAAAAAACAAGATAAGGAGAAGTAGTTGCTCTAACTTCTGCTTTTGGAACAAGTTCTTTGAGATTCAGAAGGATTTGCAATACTGTACACGGTTGCAGTTTTAGATATGCCAGACTTTTTTAAAAATGACTTTAGTCGAAGTTTTAAAGTTCCACAAAGAACCTATTTACTGCAACCTCCTGAACATTCAATAAAACATAAACTCACAAACAAGGCCACAAACTAGTTTACAGTTATTCAGTATTTTTCAACCAGTGTTCCGCGAGACCTTGTCTAGTAAATCACACAATTTCATATTTGCCCAAAAAAACCATGCAAATTTTCAATATCTTTGCTTTCGTCCAGCGATTAGCCAAACAACTGTAATATGTATCCATATCAGTAGGTTGCATCATTTGTAATTTTTTATATGCTAATTATTTACTCATGAGGTAGTACAAAGGAATATGTTAAATAGCTTATTTTGTATGCTAGAGTTATTTTTGCTGATTTTAATTCTAATTTCATATTTTACGAAAGCAAACAAAAACGGTGGAACGTAGTAAAAAAAAATCCGCTAGCACATATATGCTCAAGTTTTAGGTATTATTTGGTATTTTTCGTCTAAAAAAATAAAAACAAAAATATGGTTGATATCTTTATTCTGTTTTTAATATTGGTGTAAATTAGGCTACTTTTAGTTGTGTATTTCTCAGACTCCTATGCTATGAAATCAACTTGTTTAACCTGTTTTTCTATTTTCAATATTCAAGTAATCATTACACACACACACACACACACACACACACACACACACACACACACACACACACACACACACACACACACACACAAACACACATAGTCACGTTTCAAAAATCCATATTTTCAGCCTAATTCAATTGTTTTTAATACGTTTTTTATGTGTATCTATTGTATGTAATGTAAGATGTATGCGCGACTCCATCCACTGTGCATGTGCGACCTTTCAATAAACCACGCCTACTGACCCGGATGTGGTCAGTTCGGCCTGGGCGACCAAGCAAGATGGCGGCCAGGTCGGGCTCACTACATTCGCGAAGTAGTCTTCAACTTCATAAATGTCTCGGCCTGAATATTTTTGCCAGCAATGGAGTTATATTAATCTATAGCTCCGTCAATTGGACACCTACAAAGGATCCTATTTCATTATTTATACTTGACTGTTTATTACTTTAAGTATTGTACTGTTTACATCATTGTCAAAATAGGACAATAATATGTTTGTTCTTGACATTAATACGCCTCTGCTTCAGAGTACAAGAATTGAAAGGGGGACATGTATCTGATTAACCAATTAACTGACGTAATAATAATAATCAGCAAGTGTTGTGCATTTTGTAGGTAATGCTTATTTTATCTTGCTTCTTGAATAAAATAAGAAAGGTCCACTGGAA
This sequence comes from Urocampus carinirostris, assembly GCF_059441175.1. NCBI lineage: Eukaryota > Metazoa > Chordata > Actinopteri > Syngnathiformes > Syngnathidae > Urocampus > Urocampus carinirostris. The sequence continues at coordinate 38,566,020 of NC_142352.1, forward strand.
AATAAGCAAAATAAGCATTTCTAAATAGTTATTTACGTCCAAGATTAGAAAAAAAATGAGCAAAATGATCTGCCATCAGCCAGATGAGACAATTGTGCCTATTTTAGGTCTAAATGTTCTTACTTTACAGAAAAGACATGGTAATATCTTAAAATGAGAAAATTATGCCTTCGAAATTATCAATGTTTTCTGCAAATGTAAGAATAAGTGGTTTGTTTGTATTTGAAAAAGATGCATTTTCTTGTTCAGGTTCAAAATTCAACTTGTACAGTCCTCTCCTGTTCTTCTTGTTCAGGTTCAAAATTCCTCAATGACTTCATTTTAAACCTTTTCAAAGTATGGTGAGCCTCAACTATTTATGTGCCTTGACTCAAAAACGGTTTACAAACACTGCAGTAAAAAAGCCAACCAATAAATGTAACCATGTTTCCAACTTTAGAAGCATTATAAAGTCTGCTGAATTTTTTGCAGTACCTTCAAACTATAATAATTTGAGGTTCACTTTGGGGGGTTTGATTAGTTTTACAGATTTAATCTTCATCTGCAGCCCCTGTGCACACTTGTTGTAAGACAACTAAAACACTTTTTTTTTAAAATTTCATTCGACACGAGGCAGTTGAAATAATCCATTTGCACTTTCCAAGGGTATTGTTTGTTAAAATAGATGGGTACAAAGAATATGTAATGGGGGTTTGATTATAATTGGAAAAGTGCAAATGAGCAGATCGGACTTTTTAATAATAGTGCACCCCTGAAACCCCTGGTTCACTTTTTCACCACAAATTAGTATCATGAAATACAATTGGATTTAGAATTGCCGATATTGTCATTGATAACAACGTAGTGAACATTTGTTTACGGTGGGATTAGACATGACAGTCCAGGATAAACAATTCAAGTCAACTATCAATGTCTATAGAAATAAAAAATGTAAAATAGAAAGTCCTGTTTATTTGTAAAGCCCATAGTCACAAGGAGTCTCAAAGGGCTGCACAGACCACAGATTATTGCAAACTACAGAATATGATTGCACCATCCCCTGATCTAAAACCTACATGAGGGCAAGGAAAAACTCAAAAAACATTTTCCTTTTCATGACGCAGTCCTAATTAATGCAAATATTCATAATCACGTACTTGTTTATCCATAGTCTAATCGCCAGCCGGTGGGCCATCGGAACATCAAGGGGTTAAGAAATATTATATTTTCATAAATACTTGTTATTTAAATGGTGTTGGTTTCAAGCGAACTAAATTAGATAAAGAAATAGTTGGTGAAAAAAATAGCTGAAAAACTCATACATCAAGTAAGATATAAAACCACCAATATAACTAACTTCCCAAAAAAACAGAACGTTTATCATTCAAACTTATTCAAACAAAATATCAAAATAATTTAAATAAGATATAGATTAAAAAGTTGGGAGGCACTGTTTGTCATGGTCGCCCTGGCGACCGGTCTGCCCCGCCCCCTGGTCACCAGCTGAAGCAGATCAGCTAATTGCATGGCTGCTATTTAAGGTTGGGTTGTGGGTATTGCGGGGGTTGGCTCATTATACCTTTTCTGTTCTGTTATGCCTTGTCCTGTTTAGCTTAAGTCGGAGGAAACCTGTACCTGACCATTCTGAGTTTAAGAATGTTTTTGTTTTGTTTTGTCCCGGAGTTTTTGGACAACTTTTATTTTGGTAAACAAAAGCTTTGATCGTACGCAATTGAGTTCTCCCTTCCTGCCTCCTGCCTCCGTTCTGGTCCGGTCCCTTCCACCACGTGACACTGTTAGAGATGTCTAAAAAACGTCTGGCACCCAAGAAGGCTTTCTGTCCTCAGCCCTTGAGATAATCTTGATTCATTATTGTAACTTACACCAGGAATTTGTTTTCACTGTATGCTACTTCTCCTTACACGCAATTCTATTGTAGTTTAGTGAATATTGAACATTTAATATTATTTTTTCTTTGAAATTGTTTTAACCCCTTTTTACCAAAATGTAAAATGTGATGGTTCCTGAATAATATTGGCCTATTATGTTTAATGCTGATTTAAAGGGGATTTTCACATCACTGAACTTTGTCTTTTGTGCCTGTTGAAAATTAAATATTACTAACAATCATTAGAAAATATTGCTTTCTTTAGCTTATCATATTAGACTGTATGTGTTAGGTTTCCGGTGGGTATATTAGGTTCACCAGACTAATTTGTGTCATTTAAAAAAAAAATAACATTCGATCAGTGCGGCCCTCAGCTCATTACCCAATTTTTAATTTGGCCGTTCCATTCATTTGATTTTGACACCCTTTGTTATCAAGTGTTCGCTCTGTTATTCAGATGCATACGAACTTCCGAAACTGAAGAAACTATCAATGTCCAGCACCAACTACACAAAATCAACAATCCAATAGTGGTGGGATGTTAGGGCCTGCAAGACCTTCTCTGCTGGTCTGGAAAAAAAATCTGAATCATGTGACGTTATTGTATTTTGTCCATATATACTTATTGAATAATTCCAAAATGTCTGTCTGCTTCCTTTGTTTTCTTTAATCTCTGCACTGCTTCCAGATGTGTGGTTTCATACCCAAGCGTATGACCAACCAAATGTCACCCATTACTAGTTGCAAGGGTCAGAAATCTACCCGGAGGTCTTTACAAAGATTTCTGAAGGCTGTGAGGCATAACATCAGTGTTCAATAAAGCTGTTGGTTTAGCTAATCAGATTCGAAGTTGATGTCTGACTGCCTGCTAGCGGGTCACCAGTTTCACAAACAAACATGGGCCTGTATTGGGATTTTCTCAACGTAAACGTGAAGACAACAATTCTGTATCCACTGCTTCTGTTGAATGGACAATGTCAGCCCGAGATCGAGAAAAGACTTACCCCAGAAATATGACAGTTTGGACTTCCAGCATTAGCTCTGATGGCCATAATAAATAACTTCTTGATGGAAATGAAACGCATGGAAAATCTGTCGACAGTAATTGAAATCTTCTTGGGGAAAGAAAGGAGGATGGATTTGCGCACGAATTAAAAAGGATTTTGGGTGAGTAAAATTGTATAATCCCATATATTTTTTCAATTTTACGATTGTATTATTGATGCTTTTTATAGCCATAAAATAGGCATTGAGGGTTGAATTGATTCAGCCTCCTGACGGCCTAGGTGTAAAATGGACGGCCCACCACTTCATTCCAAGCTATTCTTTGGACAAAAAAGTATTCTTGATTAAAAATTGTCAATAAGTGTGTCAACTGATCTTGCTGTTAGTCACCAATGGACATTGGGTAGGCCGGCATCCACAAAATTAGAACAAAAGCCGAGCCGAGCGGCTGCTCAAGTGCCTGCCTGACGTGACCGTGACCGCTACGAGAAACAATTTCTTACTGACGGTACAGCCGTTCTCCAGCTGATCTACTCCTCCAAGGTCATTAAGTGCGCCACAGAAGGTCACATGATTAATGAGTGACAGACCCTCTGGTGCAATAACGTGTATGAATGTGGCCCATTAATTAGACAGGAGGGCCACAGAGAACGGATGGCCTGGGACAGCTTGGCCCCCTCGTGACCCCATCCGTCCCACACCCCATTTTTCATTTTCATCTGTGCAAACACACACAGACATGCCTATATTAGTTAAAAAAAAAAAAAAAAAAAGGAAAAAGGAAACTAAAATCCCCGAGGTTGACCTGTATCTTCAGGATGACAAAATTCATGGTGATGGAGCAACTGACCTCCTTTTGTCATATAACAAAGAAAAAGGCAAGGACAAATATAAAGCTATTCTTTACATTTTGATACATATTACACTGGGTGAGGGGATCGATCCAAATATTTGATATTATCGATATTAAGCAAGTACTTGGAACAAATCAATACTATGGTCATGCGATGAATATTTCACCATCCACTAATATCCTCAAAGCGCCCCTTCTATATGTAGATAGTGCTGTCCTTCTCTCTCTCTCACCCAGAGTCCTTGACTTTGACTATCTGCTTGACAAACAGGCACACTTTTAGCAACTTTTCCTACCTGGCCTGCTTCTGCATCCTGCCTGCCGGGCAGAAAAGAGGGCCAAATCTATGGCGCACATTTAGCAGATGCTAAATATGACAGCGGAAAACTCTATAATAGAAAAGGACAAAGCCAGGTGGTAAAGCAATCCGCGACTGAGGCAAATTTACATAAAAACAAGAAAAAGAATCACTTCACAGAGAGAAACGACGTACCTGTTCCTGAACAAAAACCTGTAAATCCCCTGTCACTGTCTTCCTTTGACTCTCTTGACTTTTGCTCTGTAATAGTTGTTGTTGTACAAATATTTTATTATTGATACTGTTAAAGAGCGTTTTAGATTGTATTGTTTACACTATTTCCACTTCCTGACTTTATTTTCAAAATGTTGTGCAATGGAAAGGATAAGTGACATGTTGTCATTGCTATAGTTGTATTCTGTCACATTGGTGTTTTTTTATTTGACTTTTTGGGCTTTTGTTCTAAAACAGTTGTAATGTAATATATATCTATTTTTTATACTGTATAAGTTTGAAATGTAGTTACCACTAGAGGGCTGACTGCTAGACATCCCTCACCGGCAACATCAACTTGTCCCAGTTTGCACAATTGTTTACTTACATATATACCTGACACAACACATTTGTTGTGTCTTTTTTTTTATCACATATGACGTCTCTCGTGCTCCCTCACTCCTCCACCACCACACATAAATCTCAGTTAGCAACCACTGACTTACTCCATAGTAAGGGCTCCTTATTTTGTTATCATCCTCATAATAATCATATTAATGTATTGTTATGTTACTATTTAAATGTGTTTTAATGCTTAGGAAGATGTGATTAATAGCTATTTAGGGATTAACTTGAATGCTTTTTGGAGGCATGGAGCAGATCAATTGGTTTCAGTTATCACTTATGAAGAAAATCCGTTCAAAGTACAAAAAGTATATAGAAGTGGCTTGTATAAACAGTTTTTCTATTTAGAAAATATACTAATGCTAAATGAAGAATATTTATTTACTTTCATTAAATTTGTCATGATTGTTGATTCGGGGCACCTGCGACTACCGGGTTGGCGCCAACAGCCCGGAGCGCTGATTGGTTCCCAGACTCTTTTTTGCAAACCTATGCTTTCAGCTAGGCAAGCTCTGTACCTTCCGACATTCTCCTGCCCTGTTTTCTCCTGCCTGATACCTGTTGCCTACCTGTTTCTGGACCCGTTTCTGCCCTGCTCTTCCGTCCCAGCCATCGACCTGTTTTGCCCTGTTTCCTGCCTGATACCTGTTGCTGACCTATTTTCTGGACTCGTTCCCGTCCTTGCTCACCCGTCCCAGCTATTGACCAGTTGTCCCGCTGCCTACGACTATCCTCGCTCGACACGGAAGTGTCACTTACGCGTTCCTGCCATCAGCTACCCGTGTCCAACGATCATCGGATCGTGGAAGCAAGCACTGCTCTCTTTCTCAATAAAACTGAGTTAAAACGAACGCTATTGGGTCCTGTCCTCGTTTCTGGCTTGTGACAAAATTATTAATTCACCCATTTATTCTTGTATTATTACTATTATTATTATGAGTTTTATTTTGATTCTTATGTTTTTGTACTATTATTACCAACACCGATCACTCTCATTGATCAATACCTACTCCGCTGGTATACACAGAAAAAAAAGTAATTAGGAATACTTTACAGATACACTCAAAATATGGATTTCATGAAATACAGCCCAATTATATGGGTGGCAGAGAGGCTCAGCCTACATTTGCATTTTGTAGTATTTTTTTGATTCTTGAATATAAATATTTGTATTTTTAAATGATACAGGGAGTCCATAGAATGTAGCCCTAATAGACAGTACGCAATTCAAGTAACATCCTAATGGATGCACCAATGGATACAAATAGAGTGTTTTCTTCAGTTAAAACGACATCTTATTTTATGAACTAAAGTTAGCACTTTAAAGTACGAATTGATAAGTACAGAGCAAAAATAAATAAATTCAGAGCATTTTGCCTCAACAACGCTTGTAATTTGATAAACAAGAAACCGCACAGTCCAAGAAAACAACCAAGTGGAGACACAATGTTTAAGTTTCTAGTTCCTAATCATTTATCACTTCATTTCAGACAGCGATAAGGGTATAGCAATCATTTTAGCAAACTAGTAATGCATTGAGGAATTACAATGTTACTAAATGTCCAATAACCACATGCAACATATTTTCTCATGATTTACACCTAATAAGTCATTCATCCTATCTCTAATTGGGTGTTACTACAGCTACAAATCGTATTTATCATGTAGTAATGTCAGGTCATAATGTCTGTACAAATTACAGGAAGGCTTCATTAATTTTACATTTATGGCTCGATAGGTTGTAAATAGTTAAGCTTGGAAAAATGCAGTAGAGCTGAAAAATACATTTTAAACCAGCATTGGAATATGGTTAAAAACTCTTACATGCTCCCTTGCTGGTAGGGGAGGGTGGGTGCCGGTGATACTGGTATGTTCGATAAAGATCCTTTCCAAATAAATACAGGTTAGTATTGATACTTTTTGCTTGGAAATTCCATCCATCCATCCATTTTCTGGATCGCTTATCATTGGAAGTCTCATGATAATTGAATAACTGAACCCCTCACTCAAGAGTGAGTTGAATATGATAAAAACAGCACAAATATTTTTTAGGTGCTTTACTTGTTGTGTTTATTTTTTTGTATTTCTTATGAATTGTGAATATGCTTGATTACTGTTAAGATTATCGAGAAGGGTTTTTCAAACCTCACAATATTTGTTTGCTGTTATTAGATAGATAGATCGATCGATAGATAGATAGATAGATAGATAGATAGATAGATAGATAGATAGATAGATAGATAGATAGATAGATAGATAGATAGATAGATAGATAGATAGATAGATAGATAGATAGATAGATAGATAGATAGATAGATAGATAGATAGATAGATAGATACTTTATTCATTCTTCATTATTAGAGTCAATACATTTGTTCAAACCAAAAAAACTAAAATAAAAACTGTAAGAGTAGAGAACATAAATATGAATATCTATATTGCAACAGTTTCAGAACAGAAGTCAAAAAAGTTAAACAATGTCATGAAAATACACATTTTACAAAGTCAACATGATGGATATAATACCCTTCATTGCATAATATTTTGAAAATAATGTTCAAGTGCAAATTGTAAGTAGTACAATGTGTAGTAATGATATAAAATCTTAAATACTTCAAAAAAAACTATTGTTTCAGAACAAAAATCTAGAAGGTCAAATCAAAAAAGCAGCAATATAATTGAAACACAAATTCTGTATAACAATGTCAATAGGCAAATTATTATATTTTCTGGAGTATATGGCACACCCAAAAACCCCAAATTAGCCCAAGATTCAATAGTGGGCCTGATATTCCAGTGCACCTTTATAGAGCTGGAAATACAGTAAATTCATTTGCCAACAGATAATTACAACGAAATGCTCCTTTTTAAGGTAACCATTTATGATTGAATCAATTCATTTTAGTGGTGAAACCAGATTCCCCGATACTTCAGTTCCCAGAAATAGGTTTCTTTTAAATTCTGTTTTAATCCCATGCGCCTTATATATGAAAAAAAAAATATTTTCACAAAGGGGTATTTTTGAAGGTGCATCATATAAACAGGTGCACTTTTACAGGTGCAAATTACTAGAACTGCCTTCTTCCATCTTCGCAACATTGCTAAAATCCGTTCAATACTGTCTCAGTCTGATGCGGAAACAATAATTCATGCATTTGTTACCTCCCGTCTCGATTACTGCAATGCACTACTCTCCGGTCTCCCGAAGTCCAGAATCAAGTCTCTTCAGCTAGTACAAAATGCCGCAGCGAGGCTTTTAACTAGGACAAAAAAGTACGATCACATAACACCGATTATGGCTAACCTGCATTGGCTCCCAGTTAGCCAAAGATGTGACTTCAAAGTTCTCTTAGTATTGTACAAAATCATACATGGACTTGCTCCCTCTTATCTTTCAGATCTGATCTGCCCCTATGTCCCGGTCCGAAGCCTACGATCTGAGAGTGCTGGTCTTCTGATGATCCCGAGAGCAAAGAAGTCTTCGGCTGGTTCGAGAGCGTTCTCCATCCGGGCACCGGTGCTGTGGAATGCTCTTCCCCCTGAGATTCGATCTGCAACCTCAGTGGACATGTTTAAATCTAAACTTAAAACTCACTTCTACTCCATTGCATACGAATAACCTACTCCTCTTGTCGGTTGAAAATAGTTTGTGTAATATAGTGTAACAATCTGTGAAGCCCTTTGAGACTCTTCGTGATTTAGGGCTATACAAATAAAAATGACTTGACTTGACTTTCTAGTCTGGACAATGCAGCACCTTTCATTGCACAAAATTTTGATAATAATATCAGTCGTGCAAATAAAGTGTCACCCCAATTGTTATTTAATTATCTTACGACACACTAACAACATTATTATATTATATTACAGCAATAGTTAAGTACTCACACAGTATTGATAATATTAATTTTCAAATAGATCCACCTACCCGGATCTTCTGGGTTAAAGTTCAGAGAGACATTCAACAGTGAAGAGGACATAAAGAAAAATAAGTATCTGCACGCATCTCACAATTTCAGATGGGGGCATGCCACAGGTAAGGTTAAAAACAGAAAAAAATCTGAGGATTATTTTTTAACTGCCGAGGGAGAATTTGTATGCTTCCTCTAATACAGACATAAAACGTTCTCCATCCCTGCACTGGTCACAGAGAGAAATCAACACAGCCCAGAAGATCATTGGCTCCTTTCATCCCAGTCTAGAGGACATAACCAGCTTGTGATACCATAGCAGAGCCATTGACATTATCAAAATATTTTCCCACCCCAGCAACCTTTTTGATCTGTTACCCTCTGGTAGGCGCTAGAGGTCCCTTATAACAAGGACAAACAGGCTAAAGGAAACAGCTTCTTCCCCAAGTCTATCACCACCCTAAACGAGTGCACAAAACCGATAACATATCATGAGACTTTTTTGTTGTTGTTGCTGCTAAATATCATTTAAAAAAACTGAAATTATATACTTTGTGACTTATTTTGGGGATTTTGTTGCTGCTAAATGTTATTGCATTTATTTTTATTGCACTATTACTACGATGCACTAGTATTTTTCATTCATACCAATTACATTATTATTACAGCTTAGTCCAGTCTCTAGGTACTCACTATGTTGCAAATATTCTTTCTGCCTTTTATCCTGATAGTCTTTCATCTTTGTTTCTCTTTAAAATCGTTATTACATTTTTACCTTGCAGTTTTGCGTCAAAAGGCCGAACGGTCACACAGCCTTTCACGGGCGTATCGAGGCTGAATCACGGCCAGAAATTTCTGCCCGTGAAGCAGATGCTGTTGGATGCTTTTGAGATCGCGGTACAGACGAGATACAGCCATGCTTTACACGCGGTAAGAGAAAAAGTTTTGCGCTGCTCAAAACTTAGGACCACGGGTAACCGCGGGCGGCACAGCGATGCAGTCGCGGTTACAAGCGATAAGGACGCGGAACAGTCGCCGGAAGGACGCAGAACAGTCGCAGGCCAATTTTGCACATTTTCCACCGCGGGCAAAAAAAAAATCGCAAAATTTTACCTGCTATACAGACGCAAAAGGCTGTGTGACCGGGCCTTAATCTTGTTGCCTACAGTGTTTACTACCTTGTTATCAATGTCAATATCGACAATTAAATTAAATTCTTCCCCCCCCCCACAACATTTAAGATGCCAATATCATTGATGTACCTGACTTTTGAATGTGTTCACAAATTATTTAAAAGTTGTCCATGCATGCCGGTAGAGGTCCCATACGAGCCATTTGTTTGTTAAAATTAATTTTTCCATCGACAAATTTGTAGGATAAACTAAAATGTTTTCTTTCCAATTGTTGTGTTTCAAAACAGAACATAAATTCAAATTGTCATTGTAGAAAGTATTTTTTTAATTATTATATAAGGCCCCGGTGATGTTGAATGTTCTTCCCCCTGAGATTTGATCTCCAACCTCAGTGGAAATGTTTAAATATAAGCTTAAAACACACTTCCATTCTATACCAAATGTATAACCTATATTTTATGTTGACAATAGCTGTGTATTATTTGTTATTACAACATCCATTGCAGCCTGTTTATCCTAGAAGGCGGATTACCTCATATGCCGTTCCTTCTCAAGGTTTCTTCATTTTCCTCATGTTGAGGTCTTTAAGTTTTTCCTTGCCTTCATGCAGGTTTTAGATCAGGGGATGGTGTTATACCAGTCTGTGGTTTGCAATAATCTGTAGTCTGTGCATCCCTTTGAGACTCATAGTGATTAAGCGCTATAAAAATGAACATGACTTGGCATGACTAAATTGGCCCCTACCAAAAGAGAAAATAAAAATGAGACTTAATAATTATTTTGACAATCTGGCAACACTTCTCCAAAAAATATCTGCTTTAATGGGAACCAAAAACTGTGTAATTTGTACAAATAATATCCACATATTAGGTCCGAAAAATATTTTCCCTTTCAGACCAATTTTCTTGTACCACTGTGTAATTTTTATAATATATTTTTTCAGTATGTGTGTCCAAATGACCCACGGTTGCCCTGCCCATATCAGACCGACTGTTTCTTCTGTGATCTGAGGTCGGCAAGCTCCTCAGGTTGATCTGGTTATCAGACATCAGAACGTTAGCTTTTTTTCCCCCTCTAACTATAAGCCTTATGCATTAGCGAGGACAATCTCCAGGAGGAAATGAAACATTCTGCTACCACATAGTCACTTTCCTGAAAAACAATAAGGAGGTAACGATGTGCAGGTTTACAGGGCCGCTTGTTAATGCAGGACTTGGCAACACGTTTGCGTCTTAGTCTAATCCTTTGGTTTTCAACAAGTCGTGCCACGAGACCTTGTATATTTACTAAAGCTTGAAAAAAAATGTGAATAAACACTAAAATATCTTAAATCTAAGCCTTGTATTTCTAGTCGACAGCACCAGGCCGTTGGGGCTGAGAATAGTGCCGGATTGCACAAATGTGTCTTTTTGCGTTGTTGTAATTGGTAGTTGCTTCAGTACCGGACAAAATTGCATTCACTTGTCGACGTTTCACAAGGATTGAAGGAAACTTCAGCGACCTGGCATTGACTCAGATAAAATGTTGTCAATGACAGTTAAGTCTATTCTATCCTATTCTATTCTAAAAATATAATAAAATCACAAATTACAGCAAAATTATTAACCAGAACGAGTGGCCACAGCGACAACAAATGATAAAAACAACTTTATACTGTCAACTTAGGCAACATAACAATTCCAGGTTAAAAAAAATAAAAAAATAAATAATAATAATAGATAATATAAATAATATAAATATATATATATATATATATATATATATATATATATATATATATATATATATATATATATATATATATATATATATATATATATATATATATATATATATATATATATATATATATATATATATATATATATATATATATATATATATATATATATATATATATATATATATATATATATATATATAGGGAGAATACATAGGTTATTGTTCTAACATTTCTTGACAGGTGTCAAAAAGTTTGTAAATCGCTGCTGTAATCAATGTAAAGCAATTTCATTTTTTTTCCAAGTATCTTGCACAATATTTGCAAAATACAGCTACTTTCATATCTCTCTCTGACGTCATAGTACTATGACTCAACTCAGAAGCTCTTCAAAACAAAAATATGGAGACATATAACAACTTTGCCCTTTGGTTTTGCCTGTTTTACTGGTTCAAAGATTTTGAATCCAATTTTTTTGTTTTTATTGTTACTGATACCCATGCATCATGCATTGTGTTCTGCAGCAGACAAGAAACAGTAAATGTTAGCACTGGGGCAGGTTAAGGAGGGCTTTGTGTGTTGGGTGAGCTTGACTCTCCGAGTGCACGACTGTGATAGGCTGGTGTATGCTGTCAGTCAAACAGATAAGGTGGGCGGGAGCACAAGTCAATGTGGCCACCAAAACAAACTGAAAAGCTCAGCAACAGCTATTGTCTAGTAGCGTATTACATTGAAGATAAATTAATCAAATAAATCAGACTCTGAGGAATGTCATAAAAACGCAAATAAATGCTGATCACCACTGGTTGCTCTGTGAATTGGTATCAGGTCTGGGAAGAGACGTCAGAAGAGAAAGCAATGGTGGTGGAACAGTTTTAGCCTGCTGTGGCTAGGCTAAATAACAACTCTCACAAGCCAACCCTGCCGAGCCTGTATCTCACCAACGCCAAATCCATTACCCATTAAATGGATGACCTGGAGCTACAACTCTTTGGAAATCGCTATATTCGGGCCAGTTGCATTTTATCCATCATTGATACCTGTGACAATCCAAGGATTCCCGATGCCAGCGTGTAGTTTGCCGTATGCTTTCTAAATCACTTTCTTACACTAAAAGCAGAAGCCCTCCAATGTCATTGTATTTTGTAAAATGACAATACAAATCATTCAATCAACTGCAAATCTGTGTTTTGTGTATGTAGATTTTTTAGTTTTTGTTACAGTCATATACTTTCAGTCGGCATGGATGTCATCTCCATGTAAGTCTGACACTTGGGGGCTTTAATGAAAGGTGTTGCTACTCTGAGGATTGCCACGTTTTGCAGGGAGGTGGGGGGCGAACAGATGCTCATAAATGCGGTAACTGAGGGGTTACTGTAATATTGCATGCTATAGTCAGACGTCAGACAATATGTACACAATTGGATCAGTCTGTACTCTGCACCTGGGACACTCCTTCCCACACCACAAACGCACCGTCTGCAGTAAGTAAACGAAGCAAAAAAAACAAAAACACTTTTCCAATTGTCCCAGAAACGCAACACGCGGTGACAGAATGAGCCATGTGCAACAACAAAAAAAAAAAAGGGTGAGCGTTGAAAAACGCATGTTTTTGAAATTGTCCTCAAATGAATTCTAGCTCGCTGAGATTTATTTGTAGTTATGAATATGGAGGAGAAATAATTTAGCAGCAGCCGACAGTAAAGATGAAATTGAAAGGTGCGGCTGGCTGATGCCATTTACCTCTCCGTTTTTGAACGAGCGAACAATCAAAATGATGATATTAAAAAAATATTCTTTTATACGTCAGACACCGCATGAACCTGATGACCCCGCATGAACGAAGCCTCTCTCCGAAGATTGCACACACGTCTCCTAGCGCACATCCAAAGACAGACGTGCTTGTTGTTTGCCCTCTGATATATTTTTAATATTCTGATCGTATCAAATGTGTCCTCTTTCAATTATTGATCTATCTATCTAGTGGCAACAAAACACGTGCTGAGCTGCAGTATGTGATTTTCACGGCCCAGTCTGACGATCTTCTTGATCGGTGGAGAGGCTCGGACCAAAGAGAGACCCTTCAAACAGAATCAAGGAGCTCTGAGTTAGGTTTTCTCATACGTGGCAGTTCTAATCATATTTCCTGGCCTTATTTTTTTCTTGAAAACCTAGCAAACAATACAATTTTGATACGGTGATGCTATGGTGCTGATATTTTCCCGGTTAAGTTTAAACAAGTTTTCTGAATAAAAATATTGGCCTTTTTTTCATTTTAAAATATTAAAATCAGGATTACCTTGAAACAATTTTGTACTCTTGCCATGAACCGGCAAGGTGCGCTCGCTTTAGTCCTGGGATGTCAAACTCTGTTGCTCGATCAAGACGCTCACTGGCTGGATCAGTACAGAATGTCAACTTCAAATTTTTAGTGTTGATTTTCAGTATTATGTATTATCAATTAGCCTTCACTAGTAACATACCCCATGTATTATAGTCACAGAAGACAGAGTATTTTTTCGAAACACAACACCTTTATTTACAATAAATGGGGAAAAAAATGTTTGGCATTGAATGTGTTAACTAGTTTATTTCAACAGTTGAATTAATACAGTTTTCCACCCGAAAACAAGTATTATTTATATTTTTTGCTGTGTGATTTTTTTGGGGGGGGTCAATACTATAGAGGTAAGGGAAGTTACATGTTTATTCTGCTTGTTTCCATATTTAATCGTTAAAAACAATTGTATACAATCCCAATTTGTTATTCTGATTATTATTCCTGATCATTCTTCGTTATCACTATCGGTCAAAATGTTTCTGTTTTTTTTATTTCTACACCCCCTTAGGTCCGATCGGCTTCTCGTAACCTAAGTAATTAGATAGAAAGAAAGGGTTCAGGGGAGGCCTATTAGAATACAACTGAAATTTGAAATTGTAAGGTTTTTTTGCACTGTTATCCTGGCAATTTCAAATTCACTGATGTCTTCACTCCTTATTTTGAGTGACTAATAAACAATAAACTTATCAGGAAGTCTTTATTGTGAGATCTCTTAGTATAATAACAATAATAATAACAATAATAATAACAACAGCAATACTACTACTACTAGTACTACTACTACTACTACTACTAATAATAATAATAATAATACTATTAATAATAATAATAATAATAATTATAATAATAATTATAATAACCACAAATTTCCTGTGCTAGGGTCGCAGGGGTGCTGGAACCCATCCCAGCTATCTCAGGGCAGTGAATTAGTTTCCATCCAGTTGCAGGGCACACAGTGACATAACGCACCTACTCATTCACACCTAGGGAATTACCCTGACATGCATGTTTTTGGAATGTGGGAGGAAATGCCCAGAGGAAACTCACACAGGCATGGGGGAGAGCATGCAAATCTTGCACAGGGAGGCTGCAGCAGCTGAAATTAAACCCTGGACCTCTGCAATGTGGGGTCTGCACGCTAGCCATCTAGCCACCTTGCCACCTAATGATAATTGTAATAATAAACAATAATAATAAAAGTAATAGTAATACTAACAGTAATAGTGATATTAATGATAATAACAATAAAAGAGTGTACCTCTACTTACTGTATGTGTTCTTTGTTATATGTTTAAAAACATATTAATCCTATTATATAATTGTATATGAAAGTTTTGTAAATCAACATATAGCTATTGTCCAATACATATGATAATTTCCCAAAGGCATCATCATGATATTTAATGCAGGGAACGTTTTCCACACTGTCTTTTGAGCAAGAGCATCACCTGTGGTGGCTCATTTCCATGCACTCTGCTCTAACCCCCACCCATGTCAGGTTGCAGGGGCACACTGGAGCAAAACGCAGATGATTGTAAGGTATAAAGTTGATATCTGGGACACCACGCTGGGTAAAAGGAAAGCTTCAGTTTGCGTGAGCTCGACTAGAGGACGTTAGGCGCTAGCGGCAGCTGGGCCGATAGAAACGACCTCAACGCTGCATGATTTGAAGGTTAGGAGACAGCGGATTATATTCCAGTGATGGCGGATGGGGGGGGGGGGTGTCATCGGCAGAGTAAAATGGTGCCCCCTTCCCCCTTCACATGTTTGTGAATTATTACAGAAGAGCAGAGATTGAATCAACATAGCAGCAAACGCCAGCGCCATTACTCTTACAGATAGCACGCCATGAAACATGCGGCAGGACCAGTACATCAAAATGAGAAATTTAACTCAGGCAAAGCAAAACGTTGCCTTTTTCAAACCATAAAACAAACAACCTCTTGCTCTTTTCATACACAAAATTTACCAATTGTCAATGGAGGACCAATTCGACCATATGTAGAAATACATGTATAGATAGATATATGAATATAAATCAATATAATATAAATAAATAAAAGCCAGAGAAATAAGTGAACACATGAATAAAATATGTTATCCATGCATTTTTGGGAGTTAGTTTGTCATATATTGTGTTGTGAGCTTTTGTTAATTCTTTTGTCATGTATTCTGTAATTTATTTTCTCATGCATTTTTTAATTGATTTTGTCATGTATTTAGTCATGTATTTTTCTGTATGTTCTGTCATTTGTTTTTCGTGTATGTTTAATACATTTTAAAGTTATTTTCGTTTTTCCATGTATTCATTTCAATATTTATTTTGTGGTGTATCTTGTGAGGTATTTTGTCCTGGGATTTTTTGTCATTTATTTTATCACTTATTTTGTCCTGCATTTTGCGTTGTATTTTTTGGTCATTTATTTATTTCAGTATTTATTTTTTTGTGTATTTTTCCTGTATTTTGATGTGTTTTTGACATCTATGTATCACCTATTTTGTCTGTTTTTTTGTCTTTTTTACAGCTTATTTTGTTGCGTATTTTGCTGTATGAGCTGTCATTTATTTTTGTCATGCATTTTAATATGTATTTGTTTGGGTCATTTATTTATTCCAGTATTTATTTTTTTGTGTATTTTGTGACGTTTTGTGGTGTATTTTGTTGTGGTTTTTTGACATTTATGTATCGCTTATTTCGTCAGTTTTTTTGGTTTATTTTATAACTTATTTTGTCGTGTATTTTGCTGTATGATCCGTCAATTATTTTGCATTTATTTTGTCATGAATTTTAATACTTTTTTTCACCATTTATCTATTTCAGTATTTATTTTGTGGTGTATTTTGTGACGTCTTTTGTGGTGTATTTTGTCCTGTTTTTGTCGTGTTTTTTACATATATGCATCACTTATTTTGTCAGTTTTTTTCTCATTTATTTTATCACCTGTCGTGTATTTTGTCACAAGAAATTCTTATATAAGGGGGCAGGTTAGCTAGCTGAGCATTTAACCTGTTGGTTGATTGACGAGTGCACCGATCATTGGCTGATCAACCAATGTGTGAGAAGCCCAAACAGCTGGGCTGCCTTCTCATTTTGTATAAATAAAATACACGACAAAAAAACATTAAATCATACACAACAAAATGAATATTGAAATAAATAACTGACAAAATATATAACATGATTGCATTTATCTTTATATTTAGATATTGCGTAATTTATTAATATGATCAGTTATTTTTATGAAGGAATTCTACAAATGGCAGGACCAGTCATTCATAATTATCATTTACACTCTACTTTAGTTTGGTCTCCAGAAAAAAAAAAGAAAAAGAAAACTCATGACAGATTATTATTTTTGCTTGACTGATTGGGATTGCATGAGTTGTTATGGTCGGGAGCGCAATGATAAAACAAACAATTAGATTTCTTCTTATAGACACGGGCGACAGGCTTAGATAAACGAGCGTGCCTGAAAAAGCGCAATCATTTGTCAAGATTGAGGCTGGGGGTGCAAAACTTGCTCACACAGAACAAAAGAGGGAAGACGGGGGAGCTTGATTATGCACATGACTGCAGTAATAAGCGGTAATAAGGCGAGGAATGACCATACGCATTTGGTGCAGCCGTGGTGCGAGAGGGCCTAACGTGATTACGTCGCATTTCCATGTGGCAGATTTCAGGACCTCCAGCTCGGACACACCAAACGAGGATGCGGCCGGGATGTCAGGAGGCGTTTGGGGAAATCGCCAACGTGACGCTAATTAAGCAAATTCCCTCGAGTCGGCTTGCGTGCTTGAAGAAAACTTGATGAGCACGAGTTGACGCTACCCTGAGTTTAGTTACACAAGTGCTAGTTGTGGTTTTGCCTCACAAACTCAGCAGAATCAAACATTGATCAAACGCCTTGATAGAGATTTGACTTAATTATGATCATATAATAAAGCTTTCTAAGACTAGGCAATAATGCGAATTTGGGTATCGATCCGATCCATGTAAATACACGGTAGTATTGATTGTTTTCGATATTTTTTGCTGGGAAATGTCATAATCATTGAATAATTTAACCCTCGTTTCCTTAATTTATGAATACGATAAACAAAGTGCAAATATTTAAGAAATTAAAGTGTTTCATTTAATTTTAACAGTATAAAAAAATATACCTAAATATTTCTATTAAACACGTTCCAGAGCAAAAGTCGAGAGTCAAACAAAAAAAGAAGCCATGAAACTAAAATACAAATATAACTCTGTCAACATGGGTAAAACCAAGTGTGTGTGTGTGTGTGTGTGTGTGTGTGTGTGTGTGTGTGTGTGTGTGTGTGTGTGTGTGTGAAAATGGATATGTGAAGCACATTGTAAAGCACTTTGGGAGGTCTTCAGTAACTTGAAGAGTGCTATATAAATTCAGACCATTTATCATAACAAATATAACACCTTCTGTTGCAAAAATGTTCATGATAAAGTCGGGAAGTGCAAAAAGTGGAAACAATACACTTTTTTTTAAAAAAACTTTAACACTGTAAGAAAAAAAATGCCTCGACTAAACACCTGTTTAAGAACATAAGTCAAGAGAGTAAACCAAAAAATCAGCCATGAAACTAAATTAACAAATAGATCAATCTCAGCATGACAATTACAGTACCTTCCATTGGAGGTTATTTTAAAAATAAAGTCAGAAAGTGCAAAAAGGGTAAGCAATACAATGTAAAAACCTTTTAACAATACGAAAAATAAAATACTTATTATACACAACTGATTGAGAACAAACGTCAGGAGAGTCTAACCAATAAAAGCAGCAATGTGACATAAATACAAATACTGTATAACAAGCATGTCCAACGTCCTGCCAAGGGGCCAGTTACGACCTGCGATCACATTTTTACTGGCCTGCAGCCTCTGTAATGAAATTAAAAATATCTGGCACGCCAGTAATGTTGACCGCAGTATAAGATACAATATATCACCATTTTTACCAAATGATAGCAGTAGCCCTTTAGCCACTTTGCCCTTAGCTTTTCATAAGAATTATAGTCCACCGTATTTTCAAAATGGCGACTGTAAGTAAAAAAAACGGAAAGTTGACTGTGAGGACTGTCGCTTCCAGGATGAGTGGAATTTTGAGGTTTTTCCACTGAAATCTGAAACTACTGCATCGGCCTTATTTGCTAAAAGACTGTGGCTGTTTTCAAAGAATATAATATTAAGATACACTACCATAACAAACATGCTGACTACGACAAGCTAACTGGAAACGAACGCAGTTAAAAGGTGAAGCAACCGGGAGCTGTTTTAACGGAACAGCAGCGCTTTTTCACGAGACCCTGCGGGTCAAATGAAAATGCGACAAAGGTGAGGTATGACGTTGTGGCGCTTTGACGGAGATTACATTTATTTAAGACTGTTAAAGAATGCAAAGCTAAACGGTTGGCTCTCACACATTTTTATCTTATCAAGTCTGGCTGGCTTTATCAAAGGTTTGGACACCATTGCTGTATGAAAATGTCAACAAGACAACTGAATTAACTTCCACAACACTATATACAGTATATATATATATATATATATATATATATATATATATATATATATATATATATACATATATAAATAAACACAGACATAACACACATACATCATTCCTGCTACAGTGGACAAGCGTTAAAAAGCAGCAAAGTCCATCCTGTCACGGTCGCCTTGGTGACCAGTCTGCCCCGCCCCCTGGGCAACAGCTGAAAGCAGTTCCACTAATGGTGGGTCTGTATTTAAGGCTGCATGGTGGGCTCTGCGGTTGCGGGTTCATTACTACTCATTATTCACATTCCCGGTCTGTTATGCCTTGTCCTGTTTTAGTCTGTTATGCCTTGTCCTGTTGAGTTCGTGCCGGAGGAACTCTGTATTGTTCTGTTTTGCCTCGGAGTATTGGGCGACTTTTATTTTATTAAATAAAACCTATGGATCGTCAACGCATTTGAGTTCTCCCTTCATGCCTCCTGCCTCCGTTCTGGTCCGGTCCCCTTCCACGCCACCACGCAATCCGTGACAGAATGAACCCGCCAACAAAGAGAACTCAGCGAACGATCCCAGCGCGACTTGGGGAGAGCTGGAGAGCGCAGTTCGGCAGGCGCCTACTGAGTTGGCCTTCCCTGCTCGTTCGAACCACGGCCCCGCCCGTCGTGGCCCTTGCTGTGCCTCGAATCGACTCCCGGGAGGAATTGACGCCTGCCTGTTCGACTCTCATGCCTGCCTGCCCGACTCCCGTGCCGATTGCCTGCTATTCCGTCTCC
The DNA here is from genome assembly GCF_059441175.1 of Urocampus carinirostris. Lineage (NCBI taxonomy): Eukaryota > Metazoa > Chordata > Actinopteri > Syngnathiformes > Syngnathidae > Urocampus > Urocampus carinirostris. The sequence continues at coordinate 38,586,052 of NC_142352.1, forward strand.
CCTGCGTGCCAGCCCGACTCCGACTCCCAAGCCTGCCTGTTCGACTCCCAAGCCTGCCTGTTCGACTCCCAAGCCTGCCTGTTCGACTCCCATGCCTGCCTGTTCGAATCCCATGCCTGCCTGTTGGACTCCCATGCCTGCCTGTTGGACTCCCATGCCTGCCTGTTCGACTCCCATGCCTGCCTGTTCGACTCCCATGCCTGCCTTGAGTCTCCCTGTACTGATTTTGTTCAGTCTTTCCTGTCCTGTCTTGTCTGTTCTGAATCTGTTCCCCCTGAGTCTGACTCTTCTGAATCTGTTCCCCCCTGAGTCTGACTCTTCTGAATCTGATCCCCCCCTGAGTCTGACTCTTCTGAATCTGATCCCCCCCTGAGTCTGACTCTTCTGAATCTGATCCCCCCCTGAGTCTGACTCTTCTGAATCTGAACCCCCTGAGTGCGACTCTTCTGCATCGGCCTGACCTGAGTGCGACTCTTCTGTAGAGGCCTGACCTGAGTGCGACTCTTCTGTAGAGGCCTGACCTGAGTGCGACTCTTCTGTAGAGGCCTGACCTGAGTGCGACTCTTCTGTAGAGGCCTGACCTGTTTACCTGTTCTGATTTTGCCTGTCCTGTTTACCTGTTCTGATTTTGCCTGTCCTGTTTACCTGTTCTGATTCTGCTCTGATTTTGCCTGTCCTGTTCTCGTCGGTTCTGCCTGTCTGTTATCCCCTGTCCAGCTTGCCCGCCGGACCCCCCCCTGCCGAGCGCCGATTCCGATCCGCCCGACGCAGATGGCGCCTGCCTCTCCCCGTTCCTGCGTGTTCGGAGGAGGGAGCGGGGTTGCCCCAATCGTAAGCGTCGAACCATTCCGGGGCGTGAGGTTGTAATTTTTTCTTTTTTGGGACCTCGGGAGCTGTCCCTTAAGAGGGGGGCTCTGTCACGGTCGCCTTGGTGACCAGTCTGCCCCGCCCCCTGGGCAACAGCTGAAAGCAGTTCCACTAATGGTGGGTCTGTATTTAAGGCTGCATGGTGGGCTCTGCGGTTGCGGGTTCATTACTACTCATTATTCACATTCCCGGTCTGTTATGCCTTGTCCTGTTTTAGTCTGTTATGCCTTGTCCTGTTGAGTTCGTGCCGGAGGAACTCTGTATTGTTCTGTTTTGCCTCGGAGTATTGGGCGACTTTTATTTTATTAAATAAAACCTATGGATCGTCAACGCATTTGAGTTCTCCCTTCATGCCTCCTGCCTCCGTTCTGGTCCGGTCCCCTTCCACGCCACCACGCAATCCGTGACACATCCAGCACCAGTTTGAATGGCTGAGCGTTCTAATGCTCTTAAAGCAGCCGTTAATCCAGGATTTGGGGGAAAATGAGTACGTTTAGTACATTATCATGGCCAATTCCAGACCTTAGTCCGAGTTGAGGCGCTACGACTGGCGGCGCTCAAAGTCTTACACAGACCTTAAACTTGAGCATGACACGAAATGTAAGTTTGGATGTCACAAGGCATTGCCATGATTCAAAATTGTATTTAAATGTTTGATCATCTTCTGCTTTTTGGTAACTTTTTCCAAACAAAGTAATAATACAAAAATGTTTGAAATTTAAATGTAAGCAAGGAATGGGCAACTAATGACCAAAGCACAATCTAAGTAGCCCCATAATCACCAAATATGTATTCAGTAGTTGTTGTTTTTTTATTTACAAACTGAAAAATATGTATATTTTCTCCATCAATACTCATCAAGTAATTCCAAATTGTCAGTCAGCTTGCCTCCATTGCTTGTCTCTGGCTGCCCTGCTTCCTGATGTGTGCTTTCAAGTTGAAGCATTTCACCAATAGGGCTCAGAAAACTACCCAAAGCCTTCACCAAAAAATCCTGATGGCCGTGTACCCCAATGCCAATATTCAAGAAAGCTGTTGTTAAGCCAATCAGATTCCGATTTGGTGTCTGAGCGCCTGCTAGCAATCATTAGAAAATTTCACAAATTTCACAAACTACGATCGGCTAGACGTTGTAATGCACCAAAGCGATAACGCCAACAGATGTTAAAAATAGCCAGGTTGCACAAGGAAATGCAGTACATTGTTGTGTTGATTACATAGGGAAAGTTTGGACAACTCTGAAGCAAAAAAGCCTCTTGCAAGCGAATAAAGCTTTTCTCCACCACTTTGAGACAAGAGGTAAGATCTTGAGTCCAAACCTAAGCACGACCTGATGTGAATTACAGGCCAGTTGGGCCTAAAATGCTAAACATTATGTTCAGTTCAGGCCAAGCTTCTCACTTGCTGACTTTTCTCTTTTTATTATCATTATTATCCACCTGTCAATATTTTTCTTTGTGTCTGTTTATATAGTTTTGCTTAACTTTGCTACTTCGCTAATTTTGCTTCAAGTGACAGGCTTTATGTGCCCCGTGTCCACGTTGGCGCTGAGGCTTTTGCGTACCCCGCCTTCTGCTTCGAGCACCATCGAAACCAGAGAACCGGGTGCAGAGCACTTGCCAGGGTCGGCCTAAATCACCTCTCCTCCACCCGACTCCTCACTAATAAAATTGGCAGATTGATATCCAGCAGCAGCTCATAGAGAAAAGTATTTGCGTTCCAGGAACTTGTTACTCCCAACACTGCATGTGACCCGACATCAGTTCAACGCAGGAGCGCGGGGCTTTTGCTAGTCGCCACCTCGCCTGGCCAATGACACGTGACTTATTACAGAAAGTAAGAGGAAAAAGCAAAAAAGCTGTGCAGAAATCAGAGAGGAAATAGAATAAAGAATGACATCAGGCACACTTTTTTCATTTTTTCCTCCATTGCAGTTAAACATTGTAAACACACACTTCTTTGTGTACAGCAAGGGTCTGAAACTTGCACCGCAGGGACCATTTATGGCACACAGTATGATTGTTTCAGGCCTTAATTTAAAGGTTGTGGGGACATTGTTTAATATTTGACCAATCGAGGTTGTGGTATTAGGTTATGCAACAATAAACAAGTGCTAAAGAAAATCAAGAATGAAATTTCTTTAGACTGAAAGTGACCATAATGCACCATATTTCTCCTAATTATGTGTTTTTTTTCCCAACCCATAGAAGCAAAATGTTGGTAAATTATGGTATCTCCCTCTAGTTGAGACTCATGTTGTGTAAAATAAATGGAACTTTACCAACTACGAGTATTTCAAAGTGAGGTGCTTGATTTCAAACTATGTTCCTCTCTGCCGCCATCTCCAGGCTTAAAGTCATGATTGCAGTCTTAGGCAGCATGTTCACGATGCGCAAGCAAGTACATTTATTTGTTCAACAGGCTTGGATAACTCTCCTTTTTCATCTTTCTTGGGGATTGGGTACGCGTTTGGTATTTATTAGAAACAGGCCTTTTCTTACTTACCATTCATGGTTCACAGTCAAATAGAGATAAATAAATACAAATATTTGTGGAAAAGCCGATTGTCCCCAACTTCACCCAGACCCTAGCTCCGGTGGCTCCAGGGTAAATTATGACTGAGAGCTCCGGTGTATAATTTTCACGCCTCCTCATGCTCACAAGCATGGGAAGCCACAATGCTAACACGGGGCCTAAACAATAAATTCATTCAGAAGCAGACCCTCCTTGACCCCAAGGCTAGAAAAAAAATGTAAATAAGTACCTGGGTCTGAAAAACTGTTTTTTTTTAGTACTGAATGAAAATGTAACATTTACACATATGTTTACAGTTTAAAATAATGCTCATCAGTGGAATTTTGTTTCATGATATTTCAAAATAATTTCAAAAACTGATATTCTGAAATCCGAATTCAAAATTCATCATTAATTTACTTAGAATTTAACTCAATAGATGTTGCAAAATGTTTTATTCAAATAGCAGACATTTTTTGCTTATTTTGGCGATTTCTTAATCTATTATATTTAAATGTTTTTTAAACAGTTTTTTTCCTAGTATAGCTAGAAAATGATCATCAAAACAGCTAATAATTATATTGAGCTCATGGAATTAATTTTTTTGAAAACTGTTCATTATTTTTAGTATTATTTTTTTCTTTTGACAAGAATAATTATGATTATTCATCTAAAAAAATGATCAATTCTTTTTATTTATTGAGAGAACATATACAAAATGTATTAACACTAAGAATAATAATAATAATCCTGGATCTGCGGCGTCATGTTATTTTCAGATTTTTCCTTCCTGATTTTACTGTGTTTTCTAATCGTCTTATTTTTCCAGTGTCTCCAATCAATTTTTGGCTGGAATATTCTGTCCTTAAGGACACGCATGTAGACACGTCAACATCATGATCACATGCTACTTGTTGAGATGCTTGAATCCACAGAATCACTGAGCTCCAGCAATAAGAGACAACACCTAAACAGACACTGTGTATTTTTTGACCAATGAATATCACTGTCCTGTGGAGTGCAGGGGTTGGCAACCCAAAAAGTTGAAAGAGCCATATTGGACTAAAACAAACAAACAAAAGTGTCTGGAGCAGCAAAAAAAATAAAAATAAAAGCCTTATATAATGTGACACATGCTGTATGTATCTATATTAGCCAAATTAGCCTGCTATCAAAATGACGAAGTTGGATGTAGTGCATCATGTGGTAATGGATTCAATGCGTGACTACTCGGTTATAGGAAAATGCCTCAAGTTTAAGTTCATTAAAATCTTAATGAATTACAGTATGTTTCTTCACTTTGACAAAATTAAAATAATGCAATAAATGTATCCAATTGTTGATGTAATTTTTGTTTTAAGAATTAGAAAAAAACAAAAAACAACAACATGTAACGTGCATGGGGTGCCCCTTATCTGGGCAACAGAATAAGTGCAATCAAATGCAGTATGCATGTATGAAATCAAATTAAATAACAGCCTTGTAAAATTTTTAGATCAAGAAAATTACATTATTACAATTATGTATGATTATTGTGCATTTTTTTTTTTGTCATTTTACCTTTGGTGCCTATGGCTGATGACACACCTGCAAGTTTATGAAAAAACAGCTACCTGCCTGGTTTGTGATGCTGCCCCTTTAAAAGGCAGAACTAGGGCTTCAAATATGGGACTGCGGAAGAGGAAAACAGGCGGAGGATAGCAGCCCCGCAGTTTTGCATTTCAGGTAAGCCTTCCAGGCAGGACTCCAAGCCTGAGAGCCTTGACTTTCCGCCCCAAAAATGACATTTCCGCGTTCAAGTCGAACATCTAAACCCTGTCTTTTTTACAACCCGATACCAGTAATAAAGCGACAGTCAAACCCTTCACTTCACACCTGCAAACTCATACCAGCTCTCTCATAGTTGCATAGTTACACCCCTAGTTGAAAAGTGACATGTATTCACCTCATTTTTATAGCTTTGGAAAATGTTAAAAGTATTAAAACATAAATACATTCCCCTCCCCCATCCTGTATGGTGTAGTGCAACCAAAAACAAGTGCTACAAACAAAGCACAAGGAAGAATACAAACTACAAAGACTGAAAGTCACCAAACTGCACCATTTTAAACTGCAGCCGTTCACAATGTTTTAGTTTACCGGGGTTCCTTAGCAAGATGGCAGACAATCATGTCATCTCATTCCAGATTAGGCTCATGTTCTGTAAAATAAATACAAATGTATCAACCTATGAGTAATTAAGAAAATGCACGTTTGTATGATAGTATTTTTGCCCATTACAAATATCAATATTTTTTCAATAAATGAAAAGGGTTTTTTATATTCAGAAAGCCCAAACATTACACAAATTCCCTTTAAAGAAGTGCTCCCTTTTTGGTGAGATGTAAAATGTGACAGTGACAGTAAAGCCCAAAAGTGGCTTTTCTACACCATCAAATTGATCGTTCAGCAGTTTTGGCAGCTCAGACAATCCACAATTAGCATTTGTCAACTTTCAATAAATTTGTATTAATATTTTAAAGAGAATGTTAACACTCTTGTGTGTGTATGAGACAGTGAATGTGAGGAAATGAGTGAGTTAGCAAAGGAGTCCAAATGGATTTTAAGCCGGGAATAAATCACTGTCGCCACGGAAACCAGCCGACACTCATGATGGATGGCTGAAATTTTGGTGTTGATGTCTTTAGTATTGCTGACAATTTGCTTGTTGCGGCTTTTTCACTTTTGTGACACTCATTTAAATGCCCCCATGTATGCCAAAGTCTGCTCCTCCCATCGCCGTGAGCAAAAATCTGAGCTCAAGCTCTTTTAAATTTTCTTAGTGTAAAAAATATCCCCCAAAAAGTGTTGTTTTTTTGTGCAAAAAGAGCAGTAACTTGGAGTAAAAACTGACAAGATCTTGGGAAAAAACAAAACACATATTCTGGTGTGCATTTGTGTGTGTGTGTCACGTGAACACACTGAGCGTTCGTATTGGGCAACGCCACCATGTGACACACTGACTGTTTGCTAAATACACATTAATTGAATAATGTCTTGTATATTCAAAATGATACCTTCAGATGTTTTATCTAAAACGCTTCTTTTTGTATTTCTATGGAATATGGAAAATAATGTTTTAGACTGATGTTGGCACAACTACAAGAATGTTTAAGTAATCAAGGATCCAGATACCTCTAGTGATACTTAACGCATTAAACAATCTGCCCCAAAACAGTCACATTTGTAGATTGTGACTTTTTCTTATTTAAAAGGACATTGTGCATTATTTAGGGCCTCCTAGGTGCAAAAAATAACCCATCATTAATTAAAAAAGTCAATCAAGATGAATAATACGCAAACATTTATGAACTATTATATAAACGTGCATTTTAGAAAATACTCAAAAAAATCAGGTCAAGAAATGTTGTATTTATTTTACAAAACATAAAGCTCACCTGGTAGGAGGCAAAATGATTGTCCGCCGTCTTGCTGCTATGGATAACTCCAAAAAACAAAATACCACCATACAGCAACTTCTAGTGGTCAAATACCACATGGTCCTTTTAGATGTCAAAAAATGAGTTGTGGTTTTCTACTATTTTACTCTTATTCATTAATTTATTCATACATGTATGGTATGTCACAGTATCACGAGTGCTGATATTAAAAAAAAACAAAAAAAACGGTAGATAAGTAAATAGATAGATAGATAGATAGATAGATAGATAGATAGATAGATAGATAGATAGATAGATAGATAGATAGATAGATAGATAGATAGATAGATAGATAGATAGATAGATAGATAGATAGATAGATAGATAGATAGATAGATAGATAGATAGATAGATAGATAGATAGATAGATAGATAGATAGATAGATAGATAGATAGATAGATAGATAGATAGATAGATAGATAGATAGATAGATAGATAGATAGATAGAGTAAAAAGGGGCCGTATACTTGCATGGGTGCTTGATTATTTCTTACAGTTCAAGGGCCATTGTGTATTATTTACCACATCTGTCCCCAACCTTTTTGAAAGTGAGAGTCACCAGTACTTTTTGTTGATAATAAGCGCAAAGGGCTACCAGTTTATATATCATATTGATGTATTGTTTTTTTCATTTTAATATTATTAATTGTAATGCTATCTATGGTGTTAAAATCGGTTTCCACCCATATATATTTACTTCAGGTAAAAAGACTAAAATAAGATCAGGTTTTCTGCAGTAGAACTTGACTACAAATATAAAATGAAAAGCAGAACAAGGAAAAACACAATACAGTATTTGTGCACTCTGCAAACTAACAGGGCGATACTGAATTGACCTCACATTTCTTGAAATGTCTTTGTTTTGTTTTTGTGCAGGTACACTGGATAACATAGAAAATGAGAATCCCCTAAATCTCAGATGAATGGGACAGGAGCTGGCTGTGACGGTGTTGACTTACAGTTCACTTATGTTTTTGCTTAAAGTTTGTGTTTAAAATCTTGTTTTTATAGCCGGTTTTCAAACCGACCCTAGCAATACAGATTGAACCATTTAGAGCATACTATAATGAAGTTAAACAATGTTATTTTCTTGTTTATTTTGTTAAAAAAGACATTCCTGACGAAGAATCCCTGTTGCAATAACCAAATATAAGTTGTTCTTGTATGCATTTAAAATCAAAAATGGGTTGGACCCGAACACAAGAGGAGGGCTAAAATAAGCATGATCGTCGACATGTGTTTCGTCAGACATACGTCAGCGGGTCAAGTCAGACTCACCCCCCAACCCCTAAATCAGGGGTAGGCAAACACAAGCCCGTGGGCCAAATGCACACTTTTCCATCTGACCCACCGAACAAAAATGGGTCAAACATATGACAATATATATATATATATCTAATGGTAAATAAAGTACTTCTTAAAAAAAAGTTTTTGGGGTCCTATTTTTCTCCTCATTGTCCATCTGTGTGTCCAAAACAAAAATATAACAACAGAAATACTTCAAAAATGCAAAAACATGCTACAAAATTAAATATAAAATTTAGCGCTTAAAACAGGGACCTAAAGTCTTATTTTATATTCTTTCTGGAAAAAAATATGTATATTTAAAAAACAAAAAAATTACTATTAAGGTAATAATATAATACAAAAATAGTTGTACCGAATTATTATACAATAACAACAGAAATACTTCAAAAATACCACAACAGTAATATTACAAAAAATAATAGAGAAATACCACTCAATACTATGGAAATATTACAAAATACTCCAAAAACACTCAATAAATACTCGTATCAAAGTACTTCAAAAATACTTCCAAAGACATTGTCCAAAAATACCAGTACAAAGATATTCAAATGCAAAAATACTACTACAGAAATATTACGACAGAACTTTTACAAAAATACGACCGAAATATTAAGACAACAAAATTTCAGATTTAGTGCTTAGAACAAAGACCTAAAATATTATATTACTTTTATTGTAAGAGTTTCAAAACCATAATAAAAAATAATCTATAACATGTATATGTCTGCCTGTATATTTATTCCTAAAATCAAATATTAGATTGGACCTGTCCCCACATTTTTAAAACCAAAGCGGACCCTGACTACAAACAGTTGCCCTCCCTTCCTCTACATAAAAAGACCAACATCACTCCCCCCGCCCCTGACGCCACCCCCCACCCCAAACACCTAAGTCCAGCGCCCCCATGCTGTCAGCCCCAAACCGGTATGCAACCGCCACAAACTTCAGCAATCAATACTCTCCCGTCAACCCGTCAACTGCGCACAAAGAAATCTTTGACTGACCTTTCTGCAATTTTGGGGGGGCCCATCTAGACGGGTCCAGTTCCCTCTCTGTGCCGGTCCTGTTCACCTTTTAGCTTGAAGTAAGTCATGCAGGAGCCGCCTCGTGCTCTTGCTCAAGCCTCACGCATCTGTATGAGTCTGATTTCACAGTCCTGAAGGGTGGTGCTGGAGTGGGGGGTTCAGGGGAAGGGGGGTGGGGGGACCATGAACGTGCTGCTTATTTAGAAGCCGGCGCGCAATACCTGAGCTTGTAGGCAGCTGTTTAAAGTACCAGGCAACATCCAGGGTGCATAATACCCTCTCGTCCTTACACTCACACACACTCTCTCTCTTGCTCTCACTCCAATATACGTGCACACATTCACTAGCCGGCCGCCTGGCTGGCTGGCTCACAACCAGTGTTGGGAGTATCGCGTTGGAATGCCACTAGTTTTCTCAGAGTACCCTAACGTGTCTCCAGGACTCATGGACCATTAACAGAAATCGAGTGTCAATCCTGCATTTTGTAGACCCCCAAATGTATACAAAATCCACAAACGTGTTTTTCCATGTCGTTTTATATCTCTACAATTTCCACACATGTTTTTCAGGTCCACAAATGTACTACCTTAATTCTTTGCATGGCCCATAATGAATGTCCATAATTGACACGTAATACTTGCGCTTATACAACGTTCATCATTTTATAGTGTCCTGTTTAGGTGTATCATCTACCAAACTATTAAAAATTAGTAAAGCTAGTCGTCTCTTGAATTACATTTCAAATCGTGAAGGGTTGGATTCATTTTTTTTAATCCTTTGCAGCATTATTAGCTTGGATTTTCTTTCCCATGTTGTAGCCATAGCTTGTATTTTCCATCATTCATTATTCCGGCAGCCCTGTCTTGGTCTGATGCACCTATCTTCTTGGGCGTGACTCATAGGGGACAATTGCGCTTCAATGACCACGCCATACAAACTAGTGCCACCTGTCATTAATCAAGATGGCAAAAGAAATGCAAAGGCAAAGCAAACCCAACAGAGCAGGTGTGTTGGCATCATTTTTAAGCAGACTTTTTTTCCTTCATAATTTGCACGGTCTACTGCGTCACATTGCCAAGAAGCCTAGCAACAATTTAAAGCAATTACAAGTATTTCACTCAAAAGTCAAGCTCTCTTAAAACGTTGAAACACAACTTTTAAATTCAAGCATTTTCAAAAGTTTTAGGCACCCATTCAAACCCTGTAATTACTACCTGTTCCCCCTTGCTCAGCAAAGATTAACTAACATTTAGTCCACCAACACCATTCTGCTACTCAGGTCGACGAAGCAAACTTGGCTGCACAAAGTAGAACTCATACAGTTACTGTGGCACTGTGTACAGTAATTTCTCCCTACTGACAGACTCCCTACCATATCTAAGCTGCATTTACAACTATACAATTCTAAAATCAGAGCCATCCAGTCCAGGTTGTTCCCTCTCCGGTGCCTGAAGATAGCTGGGATGGGCTCACAAACCTTGTGAGGCTAAGCAGGTCAGAAAATAGATAGATAGATGAAATCAGGGGGTCATCTTAAATGCACAAATTTGGTTGTGTGTCACGAGTAGTGAATGGTAGTCGGGGCATGGGGAGAATCGAGCTTATACAGGAACAACAAACCAACGGAAACTCAATGGGGCAAATGTGAGCACAGAATCAACGGTAAATGTGTTTGAAATTTTTAATTAGTGATGCAATACAACATGCCCGGAAAGACAATCAAACATCCAGGAAAATATTCAGAAATAGAGGAGGAAATTTTTGAGTGGTTTGAAAACAAAATACACAATGTATATGGAGTGTTTGCTTGTAAACTATCAAGAATACACAAGATAAGAAATATAAAAGCTTTATAGCTCCCATAGGTTTTTGTACATGTTTTCTTTTATTAAGTGGCCATATTGAAGCAGTCTTGGGTGGTCAGCTTTGTTGAGAGCATATATGGTATTATGTAACTAGATACCTTATTTTACTTTAGAACACTTTTAGAGTAATGAACTACTTTTGGGTGTAGTAATCCAGGAATTTAAGCTCTAAAATGTAATATTCGACCACTAGATGACAATGATGTCTAGTGCGAAAGAAAATCAGTGCCAAAGCAAGCGGCAAGACGGCAGGCAAATGTGGAGGTGACCTATTGTAGGGATTCCACTATGTAAAGAAAAACAAATTTCTCTGCTTATGATTTTCTTATAAAGATTGACATTGGTGTGATTGTTTTTGTACTTTTGCCAATAACAAAACACATGTGTTGTTTTCGTTTCTTACTATAGTTTTTTCGAATAAATA